>NW_025971115.1:0-4516 GCF_021869965.1 Rhincodon typus | reverse complement strand
GGGGATAGGGAGAGGGTGACAGGGATAGGGAGATGAAAGTCAGCATTGCCGATGGCGAGGAAGGCTTAACGTTGTGTTGTTCTCCATCGGGAGACTGTTGGAGTCCAGGGGCAGGGATGTCTCGCTGTGGCTGTACAGGGGGCAAGGCAGACCCCTGAGGGAGCTGTATTGAGGTCTCTGTATCTAAGGAAGGATGGTTCTGGTTACAGAGGAAGACTGAGTCCTGGGGCGGACATAGGGAGAGAGACCAGATCGGTTAGGGACTATATTCACCGGAGTTTTTAGAAGAACAAGGATGGGGATCTGATAGAAACCTACAAAATTCCAACAGGCGCAGGGGGTGGTGGGTGTGTGGAAGCGCAGGAAGAAAGTTTCCGATGACCTACTGGGGAAGACCAGAACCAGGAGGGGGGGGGTCACTGTCTTAAGGAGATGGGATAGGACTCAGACGGGGAGAAATGTCTTCCCCCAGAGAGTAGGGGAGCCTGTGAGATTCTCTGTCACAGAAAGCGGTCAGGGCCAGAACACAGAATGTTTTCAGGAAAGAGTTGAATAAACGAGCTTTAGGGGGAAAGCGGGGAACAGGGGACTGGCTTAGACGTCAGCTGCTATCCTATTGAAAGGTGGAACAGTATCATGGGGCCATATGGCCTACACCTACTCCTACCTTCCTACAACTGGGTGCCTCGTCAGGCTTTTGGGGCGCAGGGTTGAATCAGGGAGTGAAATGTTTGCGAGTCCCTTTAAGTGGTTCGAGTCCTGGGCCACTCTGTGTCAGCAAAATGTTGGGAACTATTGAATTGGACTCTCAGAATAGAACAGGGTCCATTCCAGAGAGAGAGAGACAGAGACAGAGAGAGAGAGAGTGTGGAAGCAGGTCAGCTGAAAAGCAAGGCCCAATTTGATCTTAAACATCAGGGATCCACGTTCTGGGACCCCCTTTGCCCCCTGCCTCTCACACAGCGTAGTGGGGGTGTGCTGCGAGTCATGAAGACTGAGGATTTTATGACGGTCAACCTGGAGGGGCAAACCCCAGAACCCGAGGGCAGGAGGGAGCTGAGACCGGAACCCCCGACCCCCACCGGCTCCTCCGACAAAGAGGACAGAGACCCCACGGGGATGAATCAGCACCTCAAGGTACCCGGGGTGGGGGGGCTCGAGCTCAAGGCGTCTGAGGTGAGGGTGTGTGGGGAGGGGGGGGTCGATCTGCCCCACTGTGGGTGAGCTGAGGCTGCGGGGGGAGTGAGGGAATTGGGATTGGGGGAGGGAGTGGAGGAGATAGACGGCCAACTGGGTTAGAGGAGGTTTTGGGTGACACATGGATCACGCTGATCGCACATGGGATCATAAATGGGGATTCGTGTGGGATCGCACATGGGGATCTGGGTGGGATCGCACATGGGGATCTGGGCGGGATCGCACATGTGTACCTGGGTGGGATTGCACATGGGGATCTGGGTGGGATTGCACATGGAGATCTGGGTGGGATCACTCCAGGGGTCTATGTGTGATCACTCCAGGGATCTATGTGTGATCACCCCGGGCATCTGTGTATGATAACACATAGAGACCTGTGCGAGATCACACTTGGAGATCCACATCTGATCAAAACTGGGATCCATGTGAGATCACACTTGGGGATCTATGTGGAATCACATTTGAAGCACTGTGGGGGGCAATGGCCTAGTGGTATTATCACTGGGCTGTTAATACAGAGATCCAGGTAACATTCTGGGGATAGTGGACTGACCTATCCCCTTCCTAACTCCCTACCTACACTCACCTTTCCTGGCTCCATCCCCGCCTCTTCGACCTGTTTGTTTCCTCTCCACCTATCCTCTCCTCTATCCCTCTTCTATCCGCCTCCCACTCTCTCCCTATTTATTTCAAAACCCCCTTCCCCTCCCCCTTTTCTGATGAAGGGTCTAGGCCCGCAACGTCAGCCTCTCTGCTCCTATGATGCTGCTTGGCCTGCTGTGTTCATCCAGCCCTGCACCTTGTTGTCTAACATTCTGGGGACCCGGGTTTGAATCCCGCCAGGGCAGATGGTGGAATTTGAATTCAATAAATATCTGGAATTAAGAATCTAATGATGAACGTGAATCCATTGTCGATTGTTAGAAAAACCCATCTGGTTCACTAATGCCCTTTAGGGAAGGAAACTGCCATCCTTACCTGGTCTGGCCTACATGTGACTCCAGACCCACAGCAAAGTGGTTGACTCTGAACTGCCGTCTGGGGCAATTAGGGATGGGCAATAAATGCTGCCTGGCCAGCGACACCCTCATCCCGTGAATGAATGAAGGAAAGGATCACAATGGGGGATCCTGTGGGCAGCACGCTCGAGGAACGCGCATGGAGACGCTGCGAGATTCCAATTGGTTCTGAGCCAGCGTGTCCCTGAACAGGAGGTAGCCTTGTTCTGCTGTATCCACACCCCCCAGAACCTCAGGGAGGCGAGGGGACAGGGAGGAATAGCTGCCAAAGGCAACAGGGGCAAAGGCGATGAGGTGGAGTGGGAGAGAAGGGTAAAGGACATGAATGGAGTCTTTGCTGAAGAGGCTGGATCTGAGATATCTCTGTTCCTGTTGCAGGTGGATTTCCCAGAGGTTATTGCTGAATCCTCCATTGCTCCCAGGTCCGACCGTGTCTGGGCCTGGAGTCATGTCGGATTCGAGGTCTGCAAGCTGTGGAGTTATCGTATCATTTCTCTGCTCTGTGCCATTCCTGCCTCCACTCTCACCGGCTGCCTCTTCTCCTTCGTCACTTGTCTACACATATGGTGAGTGTTTGTGACAGGGAGATCAGGCCCGAAGGCCCGTGGGGCAAGGAGATCAGGCCCAAGGGCCCCAAGGTGCGGGGAGACCAGGTCCGAGACCAGGCCAGAGAGCCTCAGGGTGCGGGGACACCAGGTCCGAGACCAGGCCCGAGGGCCCCATGGTGCGGGGAGACCAGGTCCGAGACCAGGCCCGAGGGCCTCATGGTGGGGGGAGACCAGGCCTGAGGCCCCCACGGTACAGGGAGACCAGGCCCAAGGCCTCATAGTGCAAGGAGACCAGGCCTGAGGCCCCGACGGTGCAGGGAGACCAGGCCCAAGGCCTCACAGTGCAGGGAGACCAGGGGCTGGTCCGAGACCACACGTTGGAAGTTGAGGGGATGTTTCCAGGGTAGTGATTGGGAGTTTAGAACGTAGGGAGGGTGAGGCTGCTATGGGGTTGGTGGATGTGTCAGAAGTGGTCAAGCTGAATTGGATAAACATCACACTGATCCCTTCTCTCTCCTGTTTCTAGGTGCCTGCTGCCTTGTGTGAGGGTCTGTCTCCTCTGTCGGCCTACCTGCCAGAAGGTCTGCCACAGCCTGATGGACATCATTGTCAGCCCAGTCTGTACCAGCGTGGGCCGCTGTTTCCGGAGAGTTCATCTTATTGTGGCCAGATACTAGTTCCACTCCCTCCCCACACATCCAGCCTGAGGCCTGTGCCTGCTGTCCCAGACCTTGGGTCCATATCTGCTCTCCCAAGGCCATACCTGCTCTAACAGGCCCAAGGCCCACATTCCCCTCAACAAGTGCCAGATCCCATCCTCTCACTCAATCCCAAACCACAGGCATCAGTCCCAAGCTCACACTCCTTCTCCCAGACTCCAGGACCATACCCACCCTCCCAGGGCCCCTATCCGCTCTCTCAGGCCCCCTACCCGCTCTCCCAGGTCTCAGGCCAGTGTCCCCCTCGACAGGCCCAGGTCTCCCACTCTCGCACTCGGGCCTGTTCCTCTTCTCCCAGGGCCCAACATCCCCCTTGTCCAGCTCTGAACCACTGGAGGCCTGGGGAGGAATCCGGGGACCGTCAGGCTGAGTTAGGTTCCCCCCTCTCTCTCGGTGGTTGGAGGATGGGTATCTGGGAGTTAGTGAGAGGGCGAGATCAGCCAACTGAGTGCCGACTGCGACAGGCAGCGGGGTTTGGAGCTCGGGAGTAGGTCTCTCAGTGGTCAAGCTGACCCGTACACCTCAGGCCCCACCTCTGGCCACAGCAGACAGAGACAGGTCAGAACGGGGCCGGAGTGTGAGGATGGGAAGTGAAATTAAGAACAGGATGAGAAGACAATGAGCCCTCTGATTTAATGTTGACATTTCACAGCAATTCTCCACCGTCCCTGATAAACTCAGTCCAGGCAGTCTCCGATAGGGAATCTGGACTGGTGTCAGGATCCAGAGGTGATCCCCTGGACTTGGTCCCGCTCCATCATTCAGAACCTCCTACTCCCACCTTCCATTACATCATCCAAATCCAACTCCACCGTATGGGGTCCCGTTCATCCAAACCATCCTCCGGCCCCCTACACCCCCTCCACATCTCCGTCGCATCCTCCGGCCCCCTACACCCCCTCCACATCTCCGTCGCATCCTCCGGCCCCCTACACCCCCTCCACATCTCCGTCGCATCCTCCGGCCCCCTACACCCCCTCCACATCTCCGTCGCATCCTCCGGCCCCCTACACCCCCTCCACATCTCCGTCGC
>NW_025971114.1:0-11092 GCF_021869965.1 Rhincodon typus | reverse complement strand
GCCTCTCTGCTCCTATGATGCTGCTTGGCCTGCTGTGTTCATCCAGCCCTGCACCTTGTTGTCTCACAACACATTTCATTGTAGTTTGTAACAAAATGCATGTGACACTAAATGAATCAATCAAGCAGCTAGGAAAATAAGAGGGGTGAAAGAGACCAGGCATAAAAAAAACTGCAAAAATAATTCAAAGACTTAAAAGATCTCTTATTTAGCAGTGGGTACTGTTATTTGTAATAACTGGTCTTACTGCTTTGTAGATTCCTGCACACTTCCTCACATTCAGCAGGCTCTGCTAACGTTGGTCAACATCAATCATAGTTATACCTGAAAGTAGCTCAACAGATAAATTCAGAAGTTAACACACAAAGCCAATCGAGATACTGATCAGGAGACGCTTAAGTGGGTTAAGCATAACCCCGGCAGGATATGGCTGTGCACTCAGCCTACGCTGCCATTTTCTGGCTCAGTTGACTTTCAATTGACTGAATCCAATTTCTTATGAACTGCTTCCTGACACACACATAACTACTGTCAGTTCACATGAGCAAATCAGGTCCCTGATGTGCAAGAGACTCAAAATGGAAAATCACCATAGGGAGGTGATAAAATCAATGATAAAAATCAGGATTGCTCATTTTAAGAGAGTGATTTTAATATTTTCTTTCACACTACATCAATGTGCCTCTGTTCTGATTTAGCAGAGTGTTTGCTGCAGGTGGTTATGCGGTGGGAGAGTACTGGGCAGCAGAAGTGATCACAGCAGGATGTCTGCTTCATTTTCTGATCAGTGTGGTTCTTGAAATAACTTTGCAGTCATCTCGGTACAATTAACAAGTTGAACGTAAGAACTAGGAGCGGGAGTAGATGATTCAGCCCCTTGAGCCTGCTTCATCTTTCGATAATGATCATAGCTGATCTCATCTTGGCTTCACCTCCACTTTCCTTTCTACTCTCCAGAACTTTTCAACTCATTATTAACTAAAAATCTGTTTATCTCCCCCTTAAATTTATTTAGTGTTCTGCCAGCCACCATTCTATGGGGGAGTGAATTCAACAGATTCATGACCCTTTGAGAGAAGCAATTTCTCCTCATTTCTATTTCAAATCTGCTACCCTTTATCCTAAAACTATGGCCACTTGTTCTAGCTTGTCCCACATGAGGAAATATCCTCTCTACATCCATGTTATCAATCCCTTTTGACATCATTTACGTCTCAATTAGATCTCCTCTCATTCTCCTAAACTCCAGAGAGTATGGGCCTAATTTGTTCAATCTCTTATCATATAACAAAGAGAAGCGAAGACCTAGTGGTATTATCACTAGGATATTAAACTGGAAACCCAGGGTAATGTTCTGGGGGCCTGGATTCAAATCCCACCATGCTGGAATTTGAATTCAATAAAAATCTGGAATTAACAATCTAATGATGACCATGAAACAATTTGGAGGCAGTAAGTACTGCAGATGCTGGAAGCTACAGTCAAAAAATGTCAAGCTGGAAAAGCACAGCAGGTCAAACAGCATCCGAGGAGCAGGAAAGTCAACATTTCGGGTCGGAACCCTTCTTTAGGATTGGGATCTGAACGTTACATGGAGTCCATGGGGGATAAGCCAGCTGCATAGACATGCACTGAGGAAGGACAGAGATAACAAGGTGTAAAGCTGATGTTTCGGGTCTAGACCCTTCTTCAGAAAATTCATTTCTGAAGAAGGGTCCAGACCCAAAACGTCAGCTTTCCTGCTCCTCTGATGCTGCTTGGCCTGCTGTGTTCAGCCAGCTCCACACCTTGTTATCTCAGATTCTCCAGCATCTGCAGTTCCTACTATCTCTGAAGAAGGACATGTGGCTATAGTAGCGGGATTGTTTCAGAATGTGGTCATAGAGGGTCAAGGCAGGGGGTTGCAGTGGGAGAGAGACTCATGAAGCTCTCTTCGGAGGGAGGAGGGAAACTTCTTCAAGGTGGGCATCCTTAGAAGTGACTTCGCAGTATGGTTTTCAGTGACTTCGAGACGGTAAGGACTGCAGATGCTGGAAACTAAAGTGAATAAATGTGGAGCCGGAAAAGCACAGCAGGTCAGACTGCATCCAAGGAGCATGAAAGTCAACATTTCGGGTCGGAACCATTCTTCTGGATTGGGGGGTCCCAGTCCTGAAGAAGGATTCCAATCCGAAATATTGACTTTCCTGCTCCTCAGATGTTGTCTGACCGGCTGTGCTTTTCCGGCTCCACATTTTTTATCCATGAAACCGTTGTTGATTGTCAGGAAAAATCCATCTGGTTCACTAATGCCCTTTAGGGAAGGAAACTGCCATCCTTACCTGGTCTGATCTCAATGTGACTTTAGACCCACAACAAAGTAGTTGACCTTTAAGTGCCCTCTGGCAATTAGGGCGAGGCAATGAATGGTGGCCTGGCAAGTGATGTCCACATCCTGTGAATGAAACTAAGGAAAAACAATCTCTGGAATTAATCCAGTGAACCATCTCTGAGCTGCCTCCAGTGCAACTACATCCTCAATTAAGGAGCCAAAATTGTATGCAATACTATAGATGCTGTCTCACCATTTGTTTACAGATAATCACTATGTACAGTCAGAGACCAATACAAGCCTAGAGCATCTCCTCCACAAATTATCTGCCTTAGTCACGTGGTACTACATTATCATCACATGGTGAACTCTTAGGCTCATGCTGTCAAACCATGACTCTACAATGTTGTACAGCTGGCTGAAGGTAAACCTTTCACTGGGGAGAGTTGCTCAGTGCTAAAAGCCTGGTGCACCACATGGAGCCAAGCATCCATACATTTAACAGTATAGCTGAACCTGAATCAACTACAAGCAAGGCACTGAGTGAAAAAGAATCAAATTGCAATGGTGAATCAATAAGCTAAGCAATGGGCTGGTGATCCTGAGACATCAGGGCAGGGAGACGATGACTGGATCAGACATTGCTGATGGTTGTGTGGTCTCTGATGACATGACTGATCTAAACCCCCGAGTGGCTGACACTCCACAAAACCTTGATCCTACTGAAAAAAGCACTTCAGAGAAGGGGCTGAGAAATCTTCTCAAGCAAATGCTGAATATCATCCCAACCCTTACCATTTGCCCGAATCAGTGATGAATGTCAGAAATGTTGTGTGCACTCAAATATGCAAGATATTGTAGCGTGGCAATGTTGGTGGAGACTGCAGTACAGGGAAACTGGGTCCTATGGGCTCCTCCATGCTGGGAAACGTGTCTTTGGCAGGCTGGCGTTGGGCAGAGGCAAATGGTCTGAAGTAAGAAGAGAGAAACAGCAAAGAACAGAAGTTTGAGAGCTGCAGTGTCTAAGATCTAAAGTCTTGGTCTGAATCCTATGTCTTTTCTGGTTAACTGTGAACTACGTCAGGTTTTTTTGGAGCATTGCTCACTGCAAAGCTGAGCAGATTTTCTCACCGCATTTTACCAAACTCACCTTGTTAATTACCTACCCTTCCCCTATCGTGTCCCTCATGTCTGAATCTAGCCCCATCTTAGCATGAGCCATTCCCACAAAGATTTGCCACTGACAGAGTATCCACTAAAAGATCAGCATTGTTTGTGCCTGCACCATATTTAAATAGTGGCTATGCGCACAGATGAGTACTGGCATTCCAAAGCTGGCCTGTTCCTGACATTTATCTATAAAATTACAAAAAACTGTGAAAGAGGTTTGCAGCCATCGCTGGACCAGGGAAGTGCACAATAAACAGGGAGGTAATGCATTAGGATGGCCAAGTAATAGGGATCCTGCAAATCTGTGTCTGTACAGGGCACTGGTCTGTGTGTAATGTTGTTTCTCTTCAAAGGGACTCACATCAGCACATCCCTCATTCCCTCCCTCACAAGTCAAGACACTTATCCTGCCCCCTCTCCAAATGCGATTGCAGTTGTTTTTCTTTCCATGTTGTGCTTTCAATTTCTATGGAGAAACATAACAGGACTGGCAGATCTATGGAGAGAAAGCAGAGTTAATGTTTTGCATTCAATGACCCTTCTTCAGAGCCAACAGTAGTAAAAAGTCCTTTCTGTAACCTTTCAATGCTAGCTGCCAGTGTGTCCTGTAATCCAAGCCTGTGTTTCCTATGCGGTCTGCACATGTACTGGGGAGGTGCCACGATGTTCAGGAGGAGATGGCAAATATCTGATGGCAAAGCTCTTGGATGACGATGTGTGTATACCTGTCCATGGCGTCTGGTCTGAAATGCTGCTTGTTGCTAAGCAACATACACACCCTGTAAGTACCCTGTTTGACTTCCATGCTGAGAATTCCTGATGCCTGTACTGTTTGGCGTGTTTGCTAAGATAGTTTGGCTGAATATTAATGAGGCAAATTGCAGCATTAATAAGGCATTTAACAAGCTGTAATTCCCCTCAACTGGCCTCTGTGTTTAGCAAATGAATAGAAGATTCAATGAGTCATTCCCGATGTTGAGATCAGTCTTGCCAAACCTCTCCCATGATTTTGCTGCCAATCTTACCACAGCTTTTGTCACTCAGCCTCCTATAAGATTTTGCCCTACGAATGGACCAGATCATGACCTCTTAGAGGAACACTTTGCGGAGGGGGATATACTTACTGGAGATCTAGATGATCCAAATTGGCTGCAGCCCTAAGTGTGAGAAACCCTAATGAGGAAGATTCCCTTTGTATCTGGGAATCATGATAATCTGGGTCATGTCGTTATGGTACATTAACAAAAGGAGCTCCACAAATTGAACTCTGCTTCCTGACTGCAACGTGATAGGACCTAAACACACTCCAGTCTTCAGGTGGACCTGGAATATTAGTCATGAATACCGACTACAAATAATTGCTTTCTCTGAATTAAGCTTTTTCATTAACGGTTATTAAGGTTTGATGTCAGCTGAATAAAAGACTCTGTTTTAAAACCACTGTGTAATCCCTGACCTTGAAATGTAAGTAAACCTTAACACAACAAAGTGCTGTTTATTTCTTTTAAGGTTGATGGTAATTAGGATTAAAATTGATAATGACTGGAACTTCCTAATTTTACTGGTTTTCAACTTTGCAAACCAAAATAAGCAAGACAAAAAAAACAAACATTAAACTCTTTAAACTTGCAAATGTGTTTATTGCCTATTAAAGGACTCCTTCGAAAACATTTGTAAACTTTCAACAAGACAGGCATTATAGCTTTCCTACAACTGTTCATGACATGCCATAAATAAATAAATTCATCTTTCATTTCAAGAAAAATCTCTAACTCTGCAGGAGTCATGATCGGTTCTCCAAACCCCACCCCATTCTCCATCTTTAACCCTCCACTTTGCAGACATTGCCAGTATAGCAGTCACATTAACAATGATGTCTTGTTTTGAGCAAGCTGGCCAAGTAACATATGCTGATGTGCACTTTCCATTATTGCAATCCGATGTGGAGCAAAACTGACCCTAATCTCTCCTTATAAATCTGACTACCATGCAAGTCACAGTACTGCCCAAACATGAGTAAGAAAGATGAAGATAATGTCGCCCTTCATCACTTTAAATAATTCACATTGAAGTGTATAAATCAGTGCTATAATGTTCCTGTAATTAATTTCCCATTAGATACAGTTACTGGAGTGAAATGATTATTTGAATATTACAGCTGCAGCTTATTACGGGAAATAACTCTGAGTGAGTGGAGGCAAAGCAACTCATAAAGAATGATAAATTTTTCAGAAGAAATGATTGCAGCAAGATTGTCAATCATTGATGCTGTCAGTATTTCTCCATGTGATTCAAAAGATTTATTTTCTGAGATTTGCTTTACAATATGAACATGATCAAGCACTTGAGATGTCAGCATAGGCTTGGGAACCTGAGCAAATGTTGATCTTTCATTTCACAATATGCCTTACAACATTGCATTCTAACAGGAATATCCATATAAAGTGCAATAATAAACTTAAGCACTTAACTTGGCTTTGTCGTATCTTTGCTATAAAAGTAAAGTTGCCAAAGTCTTACTCTTTCATTAGGTAGAGACAGCTGAAGATCAATGTGCCTCAGGTGAGGGGAGAGGTTGAGAAGGAAACACTTTCATGGTAACCTCAGCCAATACAGGAATCAAAACCACACTGTTAGTATCACCCTACGTTACAAACCGGCCATTCAGCCAACTGGGCTAGGATGGACCATAAGACAAGCCAGAAATCTGGCAACAAGCATCCAGAAATTGGTTGACCTCCATTCAAAGTTTGTCAACTCATAATGTATAGCAGGCTCACACTGATCCCAACTGAAGTTGGGAGTTTGTAACTTTGGTGTTACCAGCCCATTTCTGTAACATGGACGTGTATTCTTTTTCATCTTGGTGAGATGATACACACCAGGATGAACAGATCTGCTTTCCAAAACAGTTTTTCAAATGTCCACAACCACAGTCTCTCTGTTTGCTCTCAATTTCTTGAACCACATACACAGCGGTTTGACGAGTTGCACAAAGCACAGTGAGTAGTTCATAGATGCACAACCAAACACTGAACAATTGAGCACAACAGCTCAGCGTTGCACTGTTCACTTCCATGCTGTCAGTAGTTACTATGCACTGTAGGGAGCTGAATAACATTACCCAAAATAAAGTGCTATAGGCAGCCTTCTCATTTTAAAAGCACAGGACCTGACAAAAGGGAAGCTGGGCGAAAGGTTGCTGTTGCACTTTGGAATGGTCAGCATCAAGGGATACAATGCAATGCCCCTGGGAGGGGGCTCCTAATTTCAGTGATGCTGCGTTGAGGCACCAGTGAGTTACCCGGAAGCTGGGGAAATACTATATTTCGGTTGGGGGAGGAAGTCTTCAATGGAGCACCATTAAAAGAAATGGGGGCAGGTGCAAGTATGGTTAATGTCCAGAACTTCAACCCAAGGACATGGTAGTGAAGAAGAAAATGTTTAGTGATTCAATCAGGACGTCAAATCAGGTGAGTGCATCTGTAAATCACATCTCACACACACTGCTCAATGCACCACACCCCCATCATTCACACAGGAACATTTCCTGGAACTCAGGACTCACCACTAATCATCTTCAGACTAGACTTCACCCATACCCATTTTACAATTATGCTGACCTTATTCTAACCTTTTGCTTCCATCTATTCACCTTCGGGGGCACCTCACAGAAACACTGCCATATAATCACTGCCATTCTGTCAGAATGCAAAAGAAGGTGAAAAGCAATAGAACAGAGGAAAGCACAGGAAGCCAACAATGCTGCATCTCTTAAGCATGTGGCATGACGGAAAATGTTGACAATGACTGCATCTCCCTGCCTCATGTGTTTTTTCACTGCAGTGTAGGAGGTGACCTTACCAAGGTTTATAAAATCATGATGGTGTAGATAGAGTTAATGGGAGGTATCTTTTCCCTAGGATGAGGGATTTCAAGACAAGGGGAGAGATTTTTTTAAGGTGAGAAAAGAGAAATTTAAAAAAGACATGAGGGATAATTTTTTTTTAACACAGAGGGTGGGGTTCACGTGTGGAATGACCTTCCTGAGGAAGTGGTGGATGCAGTTACAGTTAAAAGACATTTAGGTAAGTACATGAATAGGAGAGGTTTGGAGGGATATGGGCCAGGAACAGGCAGGTTTGGGACTAAGATAACAAGGTGTAGAGCTGGATGAACACAGCATGCCAAGCAGTATCAGAGGAGCAGGAAAGCTGACGTTTCGGGCCTAGACCCTTCCTCAGAAAAGTTTGGGACTAGTTTAGTTTAGGATTATGTTTGACAAGGACGCATTGAACCATAGGGTCTGTTTCCATGCTGTATGACTCCATAACTCTGTGGTTATCTCAACTCTTAGCACATCTGTATCTTACTAACAAACATGTTAAACAAGTTGCTGATGGTGTAGCCATGGACACCTTGTCTCCCACTTCCTTCACAATGACTTCTCCATCTGATTTCCCGGTTTGACACTCCAAAGAATCACTGTCACCCCTTGCCAGAGGAAAGACAACAGCACTAACGTAGAGTCGTCACCATTTCATTTAACTATCACAGCCGCCAGCATTCACAGAAACTAGCACTAAGCATACCCTGAAGTCTAGTATAGGCTTATTATCAGCACAGCTCAAATTGTCTGGAGACTAGTGACCTGCAGCTAGGCTGAAGTAAAAGGTGGTTTGTATGCCAGCTGTTGGAAGGGCAAAGTCACAGATGGGTACTGTTGCAGAGGACACTGATAGGGACCTGAAGGGAATGATGTACAGTTGGATGTAAATGGACACTGACATTCTGGGTGCCTTCTCTGGCCTGCTAGATTGGTTGCTATCACTGTCAACAAGCATGGACACTCTTGGTAAAGGGCACCATTTCCCTGTCATCAGTGTGGCTGGCTGTTTAAATGTTACTGCTAGGCACAACATGTAGCTACTGCTTGTTTTTTTTTTTCTTGTGTGAACAACAATTCCTGGCATGTTATTCCTATGCTGAGCTGAGTAACATCAGATAGCACTGAAGCAGGGTCTTCAGGCACACACAGAGCATGTAGAACATCATAAGGACCACTCAGGAATAACCAACAAGAATGTGGGCCATTGTTAGAGTGGCACAAAGGTTCTGTGCAAATAGCATTGGTTGCGGAAATTTCTTACTTGGGGACATCTGAATGAAACACAAGTTTAACTATACTATCCTTCATAAACAGCGAGAGAATGAAGATGATAGAACAAGACTCACAAACATCGCTTTGTGTGACCTTTAACATTGTCACTCTTCAGCACTGTCCTGGAGTCCCATGACACTGAAGATTAAGCTCCATAGTGCTGCTGATAGCTGCTAGACTAGTTTCTATTTTTAATTTTCTCCAAAACATTTTTGTAAATTAACTGCAAGCATATTGGAGATGGGGAGGGGTGGTGCGTTTGTACTGGGTGCAGTTAGCTGGATATGACATGCACCCACTGGGTATGTTTTCCATATGTAAAATAGGTCAACTGTCTAGCCAGCCACTTTCCTACCAATGCAAAATATGGGCACTGGAATCAGAATTAGTCCGGGCAATCGCACAGAAATGGGCGGCCTTTTTTAAAGTAACAACAGGAACCAAGACAAGAAGAAAGGAGGCACCATATTCAGGGGTACCCTGCATACATTGGATGCATTTCTCAAGGTGACTCCATACTCTGCATTCTGTTCTGCTTGCATAACTAATCCTGCACCCTCCCCGCCTCCAACATCCACTCTCCCATCTTTCCACACCCTCCCACACTGGGCACTAGAATCCCTCCCACCGTAAAACGCCCAGATTTACCTTTCTCTTACCATGATCCTCTTTGAGCTTCTTCCTGCTCTCCAGGCAATGCCCACTACTGAAGTCGGGCACTGCTGGCTGTTACTGATTGGCCACCAGCTTCTGAGGGCAGGACTCCCCATTTGAATGAGTGACAAAAATCCCACAAACAGGCAATTTAGCCCAACCAAAGCTGGTTTATGGCTGCAGGATGAAGTTCCAGTGGATCAGTCAGCTTCTGGTTAGCTTTTCTTCTGGAAGGGAGCCATTTGTCCAACTCCTAATGGCAAAAGCAAGAGTCCAGAGTGATTGGAGAGAAGAGAACTTATGATAAAAAATACATCCAACTATTATTGGTAAGTTTGACTGGAGAACTCAACTTTAAATATCTATTTAGGTCAGGCTGTATTTCTTCATCCTTAATCTTTCTCCATCAAGATAATAGACAGAAACATCAGCCTGCTGATTCTGTCTCTAAATTCCAAATATGCACCACTCATGTGAATATCCTTAATTCCTCAAATCTACTTTGTAAATGTCACCTATGAGAGATGGTTGTATTGCAGTCATCATGAGAAGATCAACTCATATTGCCATTTTGATTTTCAAAACTTCATCTTCCCTAGTTGCATTCTGTTTTGTCCATTAGTTAATGGAACTGAATCCACAGCCATGATCTGATTGAACGGTGGAGCAGGCTCGAGGGGCCAGATATTGGTCCTGCTCCTACTTCTAGTGTTCTATTGTTCATATGTTAGTGTTGAGCAGTCTTCTTTGTTGGCTGGGTGTACTCCCAATCATTATTCTTACAAAAGAGGGACTGCAAGCCAAACCAAATCAATCTTATTTTCACTGGATTCACAACAGTGAAATTAAAACATGTAATGACCCACAAAATTGCTCAGTTGTTCCCGACGTGACTTAACAAGTAACAGATTTTTCACTGCAGGTGATTGAAAGTGACCTGATAGAAGTATGTAAAATTATGAGTGATGTGGATAGTCAGTATCCTTTTTCCAGGGTGAAAATGTCAAATAAAAGGGGGCATAGGTTTAAGGTGAGGTGGGGAAAGTTTAAAGGAGATGTGGGAGGCAAGTTTTTTTTTAAACAGCGGGTGATAGCTGTCTGGAACGTGCTGCAGGGGAGATGGTAGAAGCAAATACATCAGCAAAATTTAAGACAAATCTAGACAGACACAGGAATAGGCAAGGACGAGAGGGATATGGATCATGTGCAGGCAGATGGGATTATTCAGAATGGCATCATGTTTGGCACAAAGATAGTGGGCCAAAGGGCCTGTTCATGCGCTGTATTGTTCTACGTTCTATATACTTACTACGTTTCCTCCATATTTCTCCATCCCTATAGACTACAACAGTTCAAGAAACACTTTCTCGAGGATAATTCAAGATAGGCAACAAATACTAACATTGACAGTGGAACTCACATTCTATCAATTAATAAAACAAGAAATGTCAGTCTTCAACAAAATTGTACTCTGTCATTGACAGAAAGAATAATATTCCCATGATTTACTAAAATGAACAAAGATTATTTTTGAATCAGAGATAGTACGCCACACCCGGCACTTTTCCCTGCAACCGCAGGAAGTGCTACACCTGCCCCCGTACCTCCTCCCTCACCCCCATCCCAGGCCCCAAGAAGACTTTCCACATCAAGCAGATGTTCACCTGCACATCTGCCAATGTGGTATACTGCATCCGCTGTACCCGGTGTGGCTTCCTCTACATCGGGGAAACCAAGCGGAGACTCGGGGACCGCTTTGCAGAACACTTACGCTCGGTTCGCAACAAACAACTGCA
>NW_025971113.1:0-11093 GCF_021869965.1 Rhincodon typus | reverse complement strand
CTTTGCAGAACACCTACACTCGGTTCGCACTAAACAACTGCACCTCCCAGTCGTGAACCATTTCAACTCCCCCTCCCATTCCAAAGACGACGTGTCCATCCTGGGCCTCCTGCAGTGCCACAACGACGCTACCCGAAGTTTGCAGGAACAGCAACTCATATTCTGCTTGGGAACCCTGCAGCCCAATGGTATCAATGTGGACTTCACAAGCTTCAAAATCTCCCCTCCCCCTATAGCATCCCAAAACCAGCCCAGCTCGTCCCCGCCTCCCTAACCTGTCCTTCCTCCCACCTATCCCCTCCTCCCACCTCAAACCCCACCCCATCTCCTACCTACTAACCTCATCCCTTCCCCTTGACCTGTCCGTCCTCCCTGGACTGACCTATCTCCTCCCTACCTCCCCACCCACACTCACCTTTACTGGCTCCATCCCCGCCTCTTTGACCGGTCTGTCTCCTCTCCACCTATCTTCTCCTCTATCCATCTTCTATCTACCTCCCCCTCTCTCTCTATTTATTTCAGAACCCCCTTCCCCTCCTCCATTTCTGAAGAAGGGTCTAGGCCCGAAACGTCAGCCTTCCTGCTCCTCTGATGCTTCTTGGCCTGCTGTGTTCACTCAGCTCTACACCTTGTTATCCAAGACTACTTATATATTTATTTGACTGATCAGTTACGTCTTCCTGCTCTTCCTCTGCACTAACAAGAACAACCCCAGTTTTTGTTTTCATTTCACAACTCTTCTAGAGTTTCACATCCTTGGTACATTTAAAAATGTAGCGACAGCATTTTGTGATGTCAAAGGTTGACAGTATTTGCACATAGACGCAGTTTTTTTTAGATTAGAGACTCTAGTAGGTGAAAACACACTTCAGTGTTTTACTCTGCCACCGTGAAGATGCCAGGTTCCAATTCTGAATTGGTGACAGCAACCATGGCAACAGATCTTAGAGCATTTAGTGAGGGAATTGGAAAAACCGGGAATGCAAGCTGTGTAGAACTTCTGAATAGAAATTAAAGAAGTTAACTTGACTTTTTATGAAGGGTATTAAAACCTAAGTGAAAAGTAAGTTGTTTTGAAATTACAGTTTAAATACCTGCAAATTAAAAAACAACTTAAAACTGCATTAATCTAATAAGCAACCACATGCTATACTTATGTTGTGACTACTGATTCTTGGCTTGGCTCCTATTTCTTAATAGTGTAAATCTTGGTCTGCAAGGGACAATTTAAAAAATTGTGGATAATAAAACTTGGAAGTGTTGTAAACTACAAGACTAATAGGGTAGAATTTCAAAAGAATGTACACATGGTGGATTGGGCAGAGAGTTGGCAGATGAGGTTCAATGTAGAGAATGTGAAGTGATATATTTTATTCGGAAGAACATGGGCAGATGAAATGTACAATTTTAAAGATGGAGGAGGAAAAGAGGACTTTGGTGGTATATGTGCACAGATCATCAAAGGTGGTAGGATCCAAGGAAAGCGGTTAGTAAAACATACAGTATCTTGGGTTTTATTCAATGGCACTTAAGTGTATAAGACTAAGGAGGTGATGCTGAACGTGTTTATGATATTTGACCTCAACTAGAGTATTGTGTACATGTTCTGAGTTCCACACTAAAGGAAAGATGTGAACACATTGGCAAGAGTGCAGAAGATATCTACAAGAATGGTTCAAGGGGTGAGAAACTTCAAATATGCAGATAGACTGGAGGCATTGAGACTGTTCTCCTTGAAGCAAAGAAAGTGAAGAAGAGGTTTGATTAGAGTTTTCAAAATCATGTTGAGACTAGATAGAGAGACATTGTTCCAGCTCGTGAAAGGATCAAAAGCAACAGACACACAAAACTGATTTGCAAATGTGAGATGAGAAAAAAACATTTTCAAACTGCAAGTAGTTTGGGTCTGGACTGCACTGCTTGGAAGTGTGGTGGTGGAAGATTAAATTCAGACATTCAAGAGGTAATTAGATGATTATTTAAGAAGAAACAACATGTGAGGGTATGGGGAAATGCAGAATAATGCCACTAAGTCTTGATGCTCATTTGGAAAGACAGTACGGTCATAATAGACCATATGGCCTCCTTCTGCACTGGAACACTTCTGTGGTACTTCCCTTGGCCTTAAAATAATATGGTTGAAATATATTTAGGATCAGAATTTTATTTTCACAGCTCCCGACAGGGATCTGCCTGTCACCAGGAGTAGTTGTGAGTCCAAACTTAACACGCATTGTGTTTGCCAGTGTCACAGCCTTTAGCTAGATTGGAAGATCCCATGGACAGATGTGGCCATAATTCATCTACATTTGATGCAGGCAGTCCCAAAATTGGAGGTTATGATTGGAGCAGACTCTAATGCAGAATCATGTCTTCAATATCACCTTGGGCAAAAAGATGATTAAGATTTTAATTTTGAACCAGACATTTGAATTTATTAACAATGAATAATTCGACTGAATAATGTGAGATTAGCTGTGAAATGCGTCACTTTGAGCATTTCATACAACCATCTCCTTGACCTATTTAGGAATAGATCTTCTGCTAAGATCCTAATGTAGATGAACAAGCTGAGCATGACAGCAATTGAAATAAACCTAAATGTATTGAAATTTCTTCAAATCATTAAGTTTAGATAGAAAGATAAGACTGTTTTCAATTAGAAAGGCATCTTTCATTTGATTTTGATTTTTTGATATCACTTCTTTGAAGGACCTTAGAATATTTCACTTGCATTGAGGCCAATCTATAAAGATGCATTTAAAAAATGAAGGATTTTCCCATAACTGAGTTGGTTTCCAGTCTAAAATGTACCCTCGAGATGAAATTTTGTTTTTTAAATCTAGAATTCAACATGCTTGCATTAAAAATTGAAAAAGGAAACAACTTTGAAATAATTAATTTTGAGGGTGCAGTCATTGCTGACTAGAATGGTGCTTATTCCTCATCCTTTTTCTTCTTGCATAGGTTGTCTCATGGATTGATATTTTCCAACTACTTTGCACATATTTGATACAACTGAATGGCTGACTTGGCCACTTCAGAGGCTAGTTACAAATCAATCACATTTTCGTAGGACTCCACCATATGTAGGCAAAGTTAAGTAGTGATTATATGTTTCCTCCCCCGAAGGACATGAGTGTTATAGACAAAATAATAAACCAGTGGTTTGGGTTTTGTGCCTACCTGATAGTTTTAGGATCACTATTAGTGATTCCAGTTTTACTTTAGAGTATTTTTAGAAATCTGAATTTGTACTGATAAAGTTGAGTTGATCTGGATTATCATTCACATAACACCACAATAACACGACCAGTATTTATCATCGGTGGTCCCTCGCAGACAAGTATGACTCTCTTCACTCAGCGTGAGCCTGTAGGTGGCTGTATAGACTGATGCAGCTATTGCAGGCACTGTTGCACTTGGTGGTAGCCACAGGCACCGGGTAGGTGGGGTGTTGATGTGGTAGCACCTTCCTTTTGCTGTTTTTGTCTGGCTTCTGCCTTTTCCAGCAGCAAGTCTCGAGGTGCTCAAAGCCTTCCCAGATACTCCTCCTTCAGTTTGGAGGGTCTTGGGCCAGTGGTTTCCAGGTATCTGTGGGAATGTTGCACTTTGCCAGCGAGGCCTTAAGGATATCACGACGTGCCCAACCCATTGTAGCTGATCAAGGG
The DNA here is from genome assembly GCF_021869965.1 of Rhincodon typus. NCBI lineage: Eukaryota > Metazoa > Chordata > Chondrichthyes > Orectolobiformes > Rhincodontidae > Rhincodon > Rhincodon typus. The sequence goes on along the minus strand of NW_025971113.1, from coordinate 7,422 downwards.
TGCCAGTGCCTGTTCGAGGATGCTGGTGTTGAGCATCTTTCTTCCCCGTGGATTTGCAGGATCTTGTGCAGGCAGTATAGATGGTACTGCTGCAGCGCCTAGAGGTGTCTGTCATAGACAGTCCACATCTCACAGCCATATTGGAAGTTGGGAACCACCACAGCTCTGTAAGCCATGATCTTGGTGACGGATCTGATGCTGTTGTTCTCGAACACCCTCTTCCTTAGGTGGCTGAAGGCTGCACTAGCACACTGGAGGTGGTGCTGGATCTCTTCATCAATAGCTTCCTTGGCCGACAGGACTCTCCCGATGTATAGGAAGTAGTCAATGTCCTTTAAGGCCTCCCCATGGACTTTGAAGATCAGGGGTTTGCTCCACAGTACTGGGTCAGGTTGGTGGAGGACACACCCATCATTGCACTCATGGTTTGCATGATCGAGACATCCTGAAGTGTTTAAGCAGTGTTGGAGATGATAGATGAAACCTCAGTGTAAAGATGATAGAGGGTGTAACCTACCAGGGTGGGGAGTGTACACATGTGTGACAAAAAGCCCATAAACTGGAAGTATGACCAGAACCTACCAACTTAAATATTTAACTTGTGTCTGTGTGTGTGTGTGTGTGTGTGTGTGTGTGTGTGAGAAAGAGAGAGAGAAAAACAGAATGGGCCAGGGGTATGTGAGGTTACAATGTGTGAAAAGGAAACTAAGTGAAATCTTAACCGTAGATTTTGTATCACACTGTCAACAATTGGGCTTCCCAGAACTCACCAAACTGAAGCTGAGAACATGACAAGAGGTGATGTGGCAGTGCAAATGGTAATCTAGCAATGTTTTAAATTCTGAAATATTGAAACTTTCTTTGACTGGGTGAAAGATTTTTGCTCATCAGATTCATTTTGAGAGTTTGCTTTTGTTACTGTGAAAACAATTTTCAAAACTTCAGAGGTCATTTCAATTGTATTGGAGTTGTTTTTCTACTTTTGATCTGTACTTCTTTGTGGTCAGCCTTGGCTGCACTTTGAGAGCCTCTTATGGAGCTCTGATGCAGAACAAGTAACACCAGCCACAATAAGAGCAACACCAGAAAGACCAGCAGAAGTTGTCTCCTTAACTTTCTGTCACAATAGGACAAAGGGAATGAGTGCACAGCTCCTGTTCACAGGAGGCCCTAGCACTCAGTACAAGACATATAGGCAGAGGGTTAAATTTCTAGAGATGACTGAAGAGCAGTGGCTCAGAAAGCTCAAACTCTGTCATAACATGCTTTTGCTAACATCGGCAGCAACTGGAAAGAAGACTTCCTGCTAACAAGAAAGTATAAATTGCCAGTGGCTGTCAGCATCACCACAAACTTGAATTTCTTCACATTGGACACCTTCTAGAGATCTACTGGTAGCACTTGTGAAGAGTGCAACCACTGAAATCCAGGAAAGGGAGGACTGAAGCCCCACTATAGTGAAGATATTATTAACTAGAAAGTGTGCGGAAAAAATTTACTGGGGTTCTTTCTGGACTGGAAGGTTTGAGTTATAAGGAGAGGCTGGATAGGTTGACACATTTTTCCCTGGAGTGTAGGAGACTGAGGGGTGAGCTTACAGACGTCTATAAAATCATGAGGGACATAGATAAGTAGATAGCCAACAGTTTTTCCTCATGATACGAGAATCTAAAACTCGAGGACATAGGTTTAAGGTGAGAGGGAAGAGATACAAAAGGATCCAGAGCATCAGTTGTTTCACACAGAGGGTGGTGAGTGTCTGGAATGGACTGCCAGAGGTAGTGATGGAAGTGAGAAACATTTAGGCAGCTGCATGGATAGGATAGGCATGGAGGGATATGGACAAAATGCAGGCAAATGGGACTAGATTAATTGTGAAAACTGGGCAGTGTAGGAGTGAGCAAAAGTCCCAGTCATTTAGAATACTGGACCAAACCCCTGGATTTTTAACAGAACTTTTAAAACAAAAAGAAAGGCAGCTGGGCTATGCTCTGGAATACACAATCACAGGGATAGTTTCCTGGAACCATGGTTCAGTTAGGAATCCTATTCACACCTCACCCCTAAAGAACAGACCCTAGACAACAACTTCAGACATCCTGGACTCTTCAGAGTTACCAAGGCACTCAACTTCAATTAATACTCATTCACAGAAATACTGGACATTCCACTTAATCAAAACCATTCACACCTACCCCAGTGCTCAAGAAGCCCATTCAGTCTCGAGAGGAGGATGGAGCACACAGTCTGGATAACTGCTGGCCCTGATCTGGGAAAGAGAGAGAGAGCGAGCCGTCCCCGCAGCTACGAACAGAAGAGGGATCCCAGACAGCTACTCTCCCCAAGATCTATCTGCACAGCTATCTCCCTGAAACCTACCGACACAGGGCTGTTCCGTACCAGGGGAACCAACAGCAACTGACCACGACCCAGCAAATCTGATGACTGACGACCTCCAAAAACCACCGACACGCCTCAGACACACCCTGAGGTGAAAACTGGCTCATAAAACCACCACAAAGTAAGAAAGCCCAAGTTCTCAAGCCAGGCTGAACACCGTCCCAAGTCTGCAGTGAAGCACCATCTACAGCAAGTGGAAACAGCCAGCTCTATTTCAAAATTGTGTTTATCCCCAGTGGTGAGACTATTTCCTCGAGATCCAAAGTATCCAACCTAGCTAGCAGGGAGGGAAGGTGGGCTGGTGACAGTGCAGGGAACCCCCAAGGTCGGGAAGTCTGATTAAAGTGTCTGTGTTTGAAACTGCTGTTTAGTTCCTAATAGTAATTAGCCTGTGTTAACTTAATAATTGACAGTGTCAGTTTCATTGTTTTGAATTTGTCTTTTAAACACTTGTATTTTTATTCACCTTTGTTTTATTTCCCTGTTTATTACTTCTGCCTTTTTATTTATTGTGATATACTCACCTTTGCATCTAATAAACACAGAGCTTCTTTGCCGTGAAACACCTGCCTACTTGCCTTCTTTACTTCACATTTCTAAATTAAGTCCACTGTCAGAACCAGGGATCTGGGGGTGATTCCAAACACCTAAAAATCAGCAGATTACTGATCGCAAACCAGAATCCCTGCAGCGGTATGGACATGTTGGGCCGAAGGCCTTGTTCCCATGCTGTAAACCTCTGCGACTATGACTATGATTATAACTAAAGCCATGTGAGCTCAGGTTTGTTGATTCAACAATCATTTTAAATGCAAGACATATGATTCAGCTGCCTGCACACTTCAAGAGGAACCATTCAGAAAGCACCAGGTAGGACATCCAGAATGGTGATAGTGGTGGTGCCTTCTATATCATACTGGTGCAGAGAGAACCAGAGCAGTAGGAAGAGAAAAGTGAGGACTGTTCTGTGTTGCTAGAGAAAATGGAGAAGGAGAAACATGATGTGGCAAGGGCAGCTGCAGTCACTTCCTTAGTTGCTCGGGATATTTGGGACATAGATGTTCAAGTTGATTTGAACCTGCAAAGAAATCTGTCACAACAACTGCATAGTCACTATCCCAGTCCCAAAGCACTCTCAGAGTTAGCAATCCATCCTTCTGACCAACATCCATTTTTCATCATTTACCCTAGCATTTTATTTTCTCTATTGACATGCCAGGCAACAATAAGTTCAAAAATAGAGCTTTGTAATAAAATTAATGGTTCTGAACCTTTAAAACAAAAGTAATAATTTGACATAATGTTAAACACTTGAGTGAATATTCTTGTAACAACTGCATATTCCATCTGATATTACTACATGTTGCTACCCTTCTCAAAAAATTGAGTGGATATGGCCAACATTTTTTTGGATTTTAGAAAGTGTTAGGGCACCACAAAGTCTACCCCACCTGTACCGTTACAGGGTCCAATTTAACTTCTAGGACAAGAGGCAACACGCAGAGCATTAATTGAGGGTCAAGAAATGAGGACTGAAAGCACATTCAACAAATTCCTCATCGCTGCTTGTTATCTCTACCTGTCCTCTAATGGTCCACAAAACCTTTTCCTGGCAATTTAGAATTGATTGCTACACCTTCCTACACTTCAATGAGATTTTGAACAGCCAAGGTGAGATTTTCTTCAATGCTGAAGAAAGCAAAGGACTGGCAGTGCCATTGTCGAGTTGTTTGATGTGTTGATCAGTGCTAGCATGCACTGCTGCATCTAATGTTCTGTGCAGTTGGCCATTCTTTTCATGCACATCGAGTGCTACATGAAGGCCTGAGACTCATGTTGGAGATAGCTCCTCCCATCACTCATCAATTCTGTCCAGTGTCTCTGAAAATGCCTCAGTATCTATGTCCAGTTAAGCAGCGCTTGGTGAACATGTGCTCTCCAGCAGGGTTTCTCCAATGCTGTATCTGTTTCAACTGCCTGTTGCTGTTTATTTGTGACATATACTTCACCATGTGACAGCACAATGATTTCCTGAATGCCTCACTGATCTGTGTGCATCCTGAGTATGAGTGACCTTCTCTATGTTTCCACTTTCTCCCTCCAATGTTCCCACTTCCTGAGGGAAGTTTTCGAAACATCTAATAGGTAAGAGGTATGGATTTGAACTAGTGAGAGGGTTCTCAGCCTTCAATGTGCAGATCATTTGTCATTATTTGAAGACTTCACATCAACATTGTGAATAATGTGTTCCAAGTGACTGTATTATATTGATTTCTGTCACTGGGTAATAGGCAGATTCTGATTTCTCTGTTGATGTATGGTGAAATCCTCCAGTGTATCACCCTCAGCATAGCATTGTCTGGAGTTCCAAGCCTGGTTCTCAACTTCTGCCTGATGCTTCACATTGTCTTCACTTGAAAGGAGAGAAAAAGAGTGATGTATCTGAGAAATAGAATGTGTTGAGAGGAATGACACATTTGAAGCATGTGCTTAAAATTGCACAATATGAAAAAAGAGGGCTGATAAAATCAAAAATGCCTGCAGATGTAAATTAAGTGGCTGTCTCAAGAAAGAGAGCCCGATGGAAGGTCACACCTAAAGATGCAAAGGGAAGTTCAAGCTGCAGCCCTTCAAAGGGAGGAAGAAGGCTGGACTGTGATTACAAAGATAATGGGTGGCTAACTATTACTGCTCAAATAGTGAGCCACCCCAGCAGAATACAATCCAAAGTAGGACTCATTTAGTGTTTTTCCCTTTGAAGAATACAGAAGGACAGGGGTTAAAAAGCCATTTACAACTTCACTGAAGTGTTCTAGTATGACTGAACTTTCTTATGTGTACGAGCATGGATTAGCATTCTGTGGAGGTCATGGTTGAAGAACTCACCTGAGTCATGTAGTTTCTCACCATATTGCAGGTAAAGACACTATCTCATTCTGAGTGCTAGAAGTTAGCAGCTAGCAGCCAGACAATAGAGAACAAGATAACCAAAGTAACCTCTCTTTCCCCCTGAATGCTGGAATTTAATCACACCCAAAAGGAATCAAAACTAAAATCTCAACCAATGGCCAAACTAAGAATCAGGAAACTATTTTTCAACTGATAAACTCCACTGCAATGATCACAATGTTCAACTACCTGCTCTTCATGAACAATTCGGAGTCTGATCCATATTTCTCTGTATTTTTCAAACAGTTTATTTGTTAGAGTCACATCCGATTTCTAACCTATGTGCACATGTGCTGTGTTAGCATTTCTTTTCATGTGTATTAATTAAATAACCCAATTTTTCTGGTAATTCAAAAGAACTTGGGGAAATTAGCACCTTTTAAAAAAAAAGAGTTCATCTGGGTCAGGAAAAACTCTATCCACAATGGAAGAGTTCCTTTTTAGATTAATCGTGTTGCAACCAATTGAGGGGGTGGCAAATAAAAATGAAAAAGTTCATCCCTTCTTATCTTGGAGCTTAATAGTTGGGGTATCTAATCTGGTACCATACAGAATTGAGATCCTTGCCTGGGATCTATTCGTAATGAATTAAGGGCTAGTCCATGATTTGAACTCACAGACAAAACAAAAAAAAATTTGAGTGGGAAATTATCACTTTGAAAGCAATTTTAAGTGAAGGTTCTGCAAAATGCTTTCTTAAGTTTGCACTGCTATACCACAGATATAGCTGCATTTGATGCCAGCATAGTCAGAGATTAGTTGTAACAGTGCTAATGTGTATGCATGTTGTGGGATTCAGGATGTGATTTACCCATTAATAATGTTAATATTTTTAACTGAGTGAGTTTTATTTTAATCCAGCTCACTTGTTTATTCATGGTCAGATACATATTGATTTGAAAACACACATCCTTTTAAAGCTCAAACTCTGCTGTAGCCAACCTCAGGGAAAGGGAAGAATTTATTTGTCCTTCCAGACCTGGTCATAACACATCGCAATATGGTGAAGGTGGGTGATGCGAGGAGGTGCCTCGAGAAACTGGAATGAGTGCACTGCAAGATGGATTAGTCTGAGGAGTAACAACAGGAGAAAACTGGGGAAGTGCAGAGGAGTGTGTGTGTGTGTGAAATTTTGAGTGTGTCCTCGTCTGATCAGTTCATTAAACCTTTTGAGATACTGTACTGAGAAAAGAGGCTGCAAACTCCTACTGCATAATCCACAACTCCTCCTCAGCCATTTCAGTCCATGTATTTGTTCTCTGAAACAAGCTTCTTTCTTTCATTTGCTCGAACAGAATCTCCCTGTGGAAATTTGTAGCCTGCATTATGATGTCCAGGGATGTGCCAGAGAACAATGGTACAGCTTTTGTTGGCACTTCATTTGTCACATAGCTGGCTCAATGCCTTGATATGAGTGAATGTTTCCATTTTGATCCTCACAGGTCCTCTTTAAAAAATGAACCTTCAACAGTCACCTATGGACTGTTATCGTGCCTACCTACTCTCATCGGTTGGGAAATCTGGAAGTGATTGACAAACCCACTGCTCAAACATACAAGTTCCTGATATGTTGCTGACCCCCGCTTACTTTTAGTTAGTGGAAAAGTTATAATTTGAACCTGAAGCTCTGACATTACTGCACTACTTAACTTAGCTCTTGCAATTAGAATCTTCACTCAGCGTATTGAATCTTTCGAGTGTACATCATCAGTCTCAGGAGAGAGGCTTGAACCTACAAACATTTGGCTCAGAAACAAGGAATCTACATTGAGACAGGATTGACTGTTTAGATTAGAGATTTTAAACTCAAATGCAATTGAGAATTTAACGCCCTTCAATTCAGATTTAAAATACAATTTTCTGAAATTTAGTTTTTCTTCAAAGTCTTCCTGAACTGGGGGAAATGAATGCAACGGCAACATGGACCACTGTGTTGGAGGATTCATGATAAGTGTGGGTTCAGTCACACAGTAACAGTTCTGTGCTATCTACCCTGGTTTAATAGTATCAATTATAATACACTTTATTTTTGCAAACCAAGAGAGGTTATATTTAAGATAACAAGGTGTAGAG
>NW_025971112.1:6962-11094 GCF_021869965.1 Rhincodon typus | reverse complement strand
TACCAAAATGGATGACCTCACACTTATCAACATTGTACTCCATCTGCCAGACCTTTATGCACGCACTTGAACTATCTATATCCCTCTGCAGACTTTCACTCTCTTCTGCACACTTTGCTCTACCACTCATCTTAGTGTCATCTGTAAATTTTGACACACCACACTTTGTTCCCAACTCCAACTCACCTATGTAAATTGTAAACAATTGCGGTCCCAACACTGATCCCTGAGGCACACAACTAACCACTGACCGCCAACCAGAAAAACATCCATTTACCCTTACTCTTTGCTTTCTACTGGTCAACCAATCCTCTATCCATGCCAATACATTACCTGTAATACCGTGCAACTTTATCTTATGTAGCAGCCTTTGGTGTGGCACCTTGTCAAATGCCTTCTGGAAATCCAGATACACTACATCCACAGGTTCCCCATTGTCCACCATGCAAGTAATGTCCTCAAAGAATTCCACCAAATTAGTTAAAGATGACCTACCCTTCACGAACCCATGCTGGGTCTTCCCACTGGGAGAATTTGTATCCAGATGTCTTGCTACTTCTTCCTTATTGATGGATTCAAGCATTTTCCCCACTACCAAAGTTAAGCTAACTGGCCTATAGTTACCTGCTTTTTGTCTACTTCCTTTTTTAAACAGAGGCGTCGCATTGGCTGTTTTCCAATCTGCGGGAAGCATCCCAGAGCCCAGTGAATTTTGGTACATAATTACTCGTGCATTTGCTATTTCTCCCATCACCTCTTTTCGTACCCTGGGATGCATTTCATCAAGGCCAGGAGACTTGTCTACCTTTAGCCCCATTAGCATACCCAGCACTGCCTCCTTAGTGATAATGATAGTTTCTAGGTCCTCACCTGCAAAACGTTTTCGGCATGTTACTTGTGTCTTCCACCATGAAGGTCGACACAAAATAATTGTTTAATGTCTCGGTTATTTCCTCATTCCCAGTTATTAAATTGGCCTTCTCATACTCTGAAGGACCAATGTTTACCTTCACCACACTTTTACGATTTACATATTTATAGAAACTTTTGCTGCCTGTTTTTATATTTTGAGCTAGTTTACTCTCATAATCTATTTTACCTTTCTTTATAACTTCTTTGTGGCTTTCTGTTGGCTTTTAAAGATTTCCCAGTCTACTAGTTTCCCAGTAATCTTAGCTTTTTTGAATTTTTTTTTTAATCTGATACTTTCCTTTATTTCCTTAGATATCACACAAAGGAAAAAAAAAAAAAAAAGATGACTCATGATCAAGACCATGCAGGTTATAACCTTGCACCATTAAATCAGGACAAAATGAGATGTTATTTTTAGCCACATTTAAATTGGCTGTCTGCCTTTCAAATTGCTATGATCCAAACACTGATACATGTGATACCCAATGAGTAACGGCCTACAGTTTGGAAAAGGGCACTACTCTCTGTACTGTCTCAACTAAACAATTCTCAATCCATGTAGCATATTTCCCCTTACCTGTGAATTCCAACTTTCTTCACTCATCTGTGTGCAACCATGTCAAAAGTATTCTGCAAATACAAATACACCACTCCCATTGGTTCTTATTTGTGGATGCCTTAACTATTATATACATGTTACTCAGTCGTACACGCACTGTACAAAGGGTCACAGCACACAGGGATTGCCAAAACAATTAGGGAAGGTCATCTACTTCTGTTGATAATCTAGTTTTCTCTATTTTACATCTCCTCATCCATATTCTCTCTCTTTTTTTCTCTCTCTCTATTATATATAGATTACATATATCTAGTTAATAAATCCTCCAATTGTTCCCAATGTCCCATCTCTCAAACCTTCTAATTTCAGTTTAAATCTATTGCTCACTTTTGGATGTGAATCAATTCTAATTGAGTAATGTAACTACAAAGACATGAGGGAGAGTCTGGCCAGAATTAATTGGAATGGAAGTTTAGCAGGGAAGACAGTGAAGCATCAATGGGAGAATTTTTTGGGGAAAATTTGACGCAAATCGGAAATTTGTGGATGCATCAATTAACACAATCCACAGGTTATCAAAGATGATTTCTCTTTCATTAGTCTACGTTGACTCTGCCAAGTTATGATTCTCCAAGTGGCCAGTTTTCACTTTCCTTCTAAAAGATTCCAATATTTACCTCATAATTGGCATTAAGTTGTACAATATTTAATTTTAGTATTGTTTACCCACCCACTGCCGTTATTAGGGTTACAAGTTACTTTCCAGAGCAGGAAACAGAATTTCCAGAATGTAAAGAAGTTTGAAGGGTAATCAGTAAATCTTACTCATAGTTACAACTTTTAAATGAAATTTGGATAAGTACATGAATAGGAAACATTTGGAGGGATATGTGCCTAACCCAGGCAGGTGGGACTAGACTAGTTTGGGATTATGTTTGACATGGACGAGTTGAACTGAAGAGCTGCATGACCCTGTAACTTTTTCACTAGCTCTATTGCCACCTTCATGTATACTCTGGGATGGAGGTGCAGCAATGTCCTAAATCCTGTAGAATTTCTGGAAGGTTTTCTGTATCTTCTTCTGTGGAGACAGAAGTAATGTATTCCACTCAGCAGTGGGTCAATGGGGGTGAGGTGAAGAGAGATGCCCTCTGTCAACTGAATACATCGGAGTACTGTACTTAGGAGATGATAGACATGGCACCCACTCCTGCTTGGAGAGTTGTAGAATCTAAGAGGTTCGATGAAACTGGCATTTCATGGCCACTGACGGGTTATGCTGAAACCGGTGACACAAAGCTGTGACCACCTCATTTTAGAATCAAACTGGCTTTACACTTTGCAACTGGCATAGTTCCAGGTAGAGACAAGAATAAGTTTGCAATCAAAATGTTTGAAACGAGAAGTGTGGCCAGAAGAGATTTGCAAGTGGAAAGGTGTAGATGGTGGTTTATTCAGAAACAGCACTGAGGCAGAAATGAAGACTGGAGATTTTATTGATAAGAAAGGGAATTTCAAAATGTAAATCAGCGCAGGCTAAAATGAGGCAATCGTGGCCAATGAAAACTTTTGCTCCTCCTCAGATGTTTGTAAACCATGGAATAAGAAGAGAGTTTGTAATTGCAAGTGAGTCCAATAGTTGACATCCTTGTCAAATATAGATCACAGAAATAGAGATGGCATTCGTAATGGTTTACAGAACTAATAAATGGACAGAGATAGAAAGACTTATTGGGAACACCAACAATAGCAAGGATGGGATAATAACCCAGCTGAATAATCAGAAGTACATGGTATATCTGGAATATTAATAATATCTGATAAAAAAAATCCAGTAAAGAACATCGAACAAACCCCTGTCCATTGTAGGAACACTCCAATCTATTACTCTCAGATTCTGGTTCATTGTTGTCACATTCTGAGATTCTGATCCATTATTGACATATTCCAGTCGAATGTTCTCAGATTCTGATCCACTACTGGAACATCCCAAACTACTGCTCACAGATTCTGATCTCTCCCTCTCTCTAGAGCTGCTGATCTCAATTGTGTTGAGGATGACGCTACTGCCGATACTATGGGATAACACAATGGAAGAAGTCCTTTATTCATAGAAGAGGGAGACCCTCTAGTGACACCGAATCCGTGGAGACTGACATTAATCTGACTCATGGAACAAACAGCTCCAGTTAACCCCTTTCACTACAACACTTTTAATGTAACAACAATATCTTGTCTGAATGGGATGCTGACATTGCCTGCTATTGGTCTTATTGCCCATTTCCAATTACTCTCACAATGTTAGAGGTAAAGGAGAAAGGTGATGCTTTCTCTTCACAGGCTCGATGATCCTGCTGTGTTATCCTCATGCAATGCTCTACATAACTGCTTTTCTAAGAGCTAATCGAGAGGTTGTCACAACACTGAATTTCTCTCCACTACAACAACTGCCATCCAAAAACATTTTCCGGACAAAACTGTCCTGAAAACAGAGAGGAAGTCTGGACATCTCTGAATCTTCCTCTCACTGCTATAATAAGGCAACATTTTATCTTTAACACAATACTTTCAATAATTTGCTTCTAAAGTTGCAAACATCTTTTGGCACAGTTTGTAAGCCTTTTGTTTTCCAATTTTTTGGCTTTAGCTCAAAAGTAAATG
>NW_025971112.1:0-6952 GCF_021869965.1 Rhincodon typus | reverse complement strand
GCTCCTCCCCTGCCGACAGCCCTTCCGTTGTTTGTAAACCAGCATCTCAAACATTGTCTCTTTGTATAACTCTGCAACTCTCCCTCTGTGTTCCCTCTTCTTGTACCTTAAAAATGTCCCCCTCTCTGTAAACAGCCCTTCCACCCCTGTCAATGTAAACTTCACCCACCTCTACAACCCTCTCTACCTCAGGAACTCGTCCAGTTTGTTCAGTGCTATTTATCTGCATAACTGTCTCCAGCCCCTATGGTTGTTCCTCTCTCAGTGAGCTGTTTTCGACTTCACCCTTCCCATCTATATAACTTCCAGAAGCTAAGCCTTACTTCATCTGTACATTTCTTCAGTCGCTACAACCGTCCATTTCTGTGTCAGATCCTCTATTCTGTACAACTCTCTTTTATCTTTGTATAATGCACCATTCCATAAAGCATCCCCTGTTTATGTAAACCACCCCTTTCCCACAAACATCCTTATCCCTGTAAACTGCCCCAGCCCTCCAAACATCCCCATCTCCATGAACACCTTCAGTCCCGACATCTCTTCATCTCTACATAACCTCCTCGTATTTTTAAGGTCCTGTCTACCTGTGAAACCTCCTCCAGTTACCACCACCCTCCCAATCTGGGAAATCCGATCCAAATCAGACATCTATTGCTGTCTATGTAATCTCCTCCACTCCCGACAACCCTTCCTATTTGTGTTACCTCCTTCAGATCACATGCTTTCCAGCTCCCTGAAACCCCTTCCTGTGATTGCAACCTTCCATATTTATGTAAAATTCTCCAGTGCTGAAATTCCTTCCTATTTCAGTAACCTCCATTTGCCTCCAGTGCCGTTCTGGGGATGTTTCGGAGAGATGAAGGTGTTTCGACATGTTACAGATGGACGAAGGCTTGCAGACACGGGAGAATGGTGCAAATGTAGGAAAAGATGCGAATCCTGAAGGATGTTAGAGATCGGGGGAATTACAGAACCTGTAGGATGGTACCAAGGGTAGAAACTGTTGTCGAACTCGAAGGGAGTTACTATTTGTGTAATATACTTTCCTGATTATATCATGAATTTCTAACGCAAAATGGCTTGTATCTGCAAATGCACAATTGTGGGATCTTGCTGAGCTGATATTAAAGCTCGTTACTAGAATGGCTAAGCACAACTTCAAATTGACAGGCTGGGAGATGTGAGTTCAGATGTGAATCTGTTTGCCCATTCTGTCTGTGTGTCTGAGATTCACCTGGTACTGCTCTGGTGTAAAGCACTCTCCATGCATCTGGTGAGACCCACATCTACATGACTGGCCAGAGGTCCCCTCATCAAAGCATTCATTTGGACTTTTGTCTTGATGTTACTTTGATTTGGTTGTTTTGTGAACTACAGGAATTGGTTTCCAATGGGAGAGAATGAAAGCTTTAGTTGAAAGTATTGGCAAATATCTGTAGCTCGGGTTGCGGATGAGGTTATTGACTTGCTCATTTCGTCACCATGCTAGGTGACACCATCAGTGGAGCCTCCGATGAAGCGATGTTCTTCTACTCCGCTTGGAATTTATACTGTCCGTTTCGTTATGGTGAGTTGTATCATTTCCGGTTTTGACCTGTATGGGTTTTTAAATGGGTCCAGTTCTATATGTTTGTTGATTGAAGTATGGGTGGAGAACCATGCCTCTGGGAATTCCCGTGCATGTCTATGTTTGGTTTGAGCTACTATGGTTACTTTGCCCCAGTTAAATTGACGGCCTTCATTGTCTGAATTTACAGATATTAAGGAGAGTTCATCGTGCCATTTTGCTGCAAGCTGATGTTCGTGTATTCTGATGGCTAGTTTCCTTCCGGTTTGTCCGATGTAATGTTTGTGACAGTCGTTGCATGGTATTACATATCGGAACTGACAACAAGCCTCCTAAGACCACGAGGAATCATGGTGGCCAACAGGCCCACAAGCCCACAGCCACGCTCCGACAAACACTTAGAAGGATTTAAAACCCCGTTCCCACAACATGCACAACGAACGTGGTTTACAAAATACCATACAACAATTGCCACAAACACTACATCGGACAAACAGGAACAAAACAAGCCAGCTCAGTGAGCAAGTCAACAACCTCGAAAACGTTAATGTTGCGTGACCCATGCAGTGCAGTTTCATGGATCCTGTTGTTTCCTACAAACAGTCATTAATAGAATTGTGTACCCAGGGTGCTGAGTTTCTTTGTTTGGTAAAGTTAGTCACCATGTGAATTTTAATAGTGTATACATTAAGACCAATGCTAGGCGACAGTATTTCTGGACAGTCTGTAACAGTATGAATACCTGTCCGATGAGATCTCACCGACTGGTTCACAGGTTAGTGCACTGGGCCCTGAGACGATTCAATTCTGTGAGTCTGTTCTATTCACCAGTCCCTGCAGTACAACCTCCCTGTAAACCTCTCCAGCTGCTGAACGTCTCCCCTCTCTCTAATCACCTCCAGCACATACAACCTGGCCTTCATATGTTACATTCTGCAGTCCTTAAAGACTCCATCCCTTGTCATTTCAGCAAATTGCTGCGAGCTGTGCAGAAAAGAAATGTGAAGTAGGTGTGGGTCATTCAGAAAACTGAAACTCCCCTTCTCCATTCTGTATGGGAGATTTCTTCTTCAGACTGATATTCTTTAGTCACTACAATTTGCGTTCTCTATCTCCAGACTTTCCCATTCTTCTGATCCATGTGAGGTTGTTGACCACTTCCAGCATTTATAATACCTGTAGCAGCCTCGAACGCCTCAATGCATCCTGTCTGTTTAACCACCTCAAGTACTACAGTTAAGTATCTTTGTAATATCTTCCAGCACCTGCCACCCTCTCAATTTCCATAACCACCTCCAAAGCAGCACTCCACATCTCTGTGTAACTGATGTGAATGCTTCAAACCTGCCTGCACAGCCCTCACTGACCTTCTGAACTCCTTCAACCCGACGACCCTCAGTGTCTCTGGCTCCTCCAGTCCATACAATTCTCCCTGGCTCTGTGAAATGATCCAGCCTCTTCAAACCTCTCTAATTCAGTAAAGGCCTGCAGCTCCAACTACCGCCCCGAGCTGTGTATTTTCCAGTGCCTGCAACCCTCCCTATCTCAGTAAACGCTTTCACGACCGATGACCATCCACATCTATGCCACATCGTTAGTCCCTACAAACCACCACATTTTTAATAACCTTCTCCCCAACCCTGTAACATCATCCAGTGTCTACAACTTGCCCCCTCTCTGTAAGCTTCTCCAGTGCCTACATTCCTCCCCATACATGTAAATTCACCTTCCACTAGTACTCTCCCTATCCATGTAAATGCCTCTTGTCTCTACATCCTGCCCTTTCTGGTTAGCTCCCTCTAGGCCCTAGAGCCACCTCTATACGTGGTACCTCCTTCAGGCCTCTGTAATCTCCTTTTCTTTCTCTCTCTCTCCAGCGTTCTCCATCTCATACTGTCTACCCCTTTGCCTTTAATATTCTACAAATGCCACAACTCTCCTTCAATGTACAGCATTCTTGATTTTTCCGGAATGCCTGTCTGCACACCACTGACCATCCCCGAATCCCTTTTCTGCCATTAACAGTCTTCATCACATACAACAGTCCTTAATTCTGTGAGATCCTGCAATCCGTGAAGATCTGTCTATCTCTGTAACCTTTAGCTATCCCTTTAACCCTTGTCTCACTGAAAGTCTCTCCCCATTTGCAACAAGGCAGATGGAATGACAGCACAAAGTGAAGTGAACAGATAACATTGAGTTTCACTCTGATATAGTTAAGAGATGAGACGTTGCGGGGAAGAAGGCCATTTAGCCCACTGTGCCTGCTCCACCATTGAATGTGATCATTACTGCTCTGATAATCCTCATCTCTACTTTCATGCCTTTTCAAAATAACCCTGATTCCTTTATTGATTAAAAACCTGACCATCTCTGCAATTAATAAACTTAACAATCCAATTTCAATAGCCCGCTCCAGTGAGGAATTAACAGATTCTCTACCCTCCGATTGAAGAAATTCCTCCTCATCTCCTTGAATGAGTAAACCATTACTGTGATTTTTATGCCCTCCGTTTCCAGATGCTCATGCAAGCGAAGCTAACATTTTAGGACTGACACTGTAAAAAACCCGAAAGAATCTTTAATGTATCAATAGATTTGCCTTTTATTCTAAATTCTAATGAGTTCAAGTTCAATCTTTTCTACGTCTTCTCAAGAAAATCCCTCCATACAGCGGATTAATCTTCTGATTCTTCTCTGGACTGCCTCCAATGCAAGCATATTTATTCCCTCTCGATAGCAGCGTCACCTGTTCACAGTATTCTCGGTGTGGGCCAAGTATTGGATTCTATAGTTTTTGCAAAACTTCCCTATTTTTATTCTCCATTCCCTTTGAAATGCCAGCATTCCATTTACCTTCTCTATGACCTGCTGAACCTGAATGCAACCTTTTGAGGTTTACACGCAAGGAATCCCAAGTTGCAATCGATCTGAAACCAAGAGGTGACAGTAATAATCAAGAAATGGCTGGAATGTATGATTAACGATAAGCCAGGAATGACAACTGCACACTTGGAAAACAATGGGTGAAGCATAGTCCAAAGGATTATAAGTTATAGGAGTAGAATTAGACTATTTGGTCCATCGAGTCTGCTCCACCATTTGATTGTGGTTAATATCTATCTCAACCCCATTCTCGTGCCTTCTCCCCTTAAGCCTTGATCCCCTTATTCATCAAGTACCTACCTATCTCTGTCTTCAATTCATCTGTGATTTCGCCTCCACAGCCCTCTGTAGCAATGCATTCTGCAGATTCACCACCTTCAAGCTGAAGAAATTCCTCCAGTTCTAAAGGGTTTTGCTTTCACACTGAGGCTGTGCCCTAGTTTCTCCTACTAATGGAAGCATCTTCTCCACTTCCACTCTCTCCACACCCCTCCGTATTCTGTCAGTTTGAATGAAATCCTGCCTCCTCCATCGAAACCTCATCAAATACACACCCAGAGCCCTTAACTGTTCCTCATAAGACGGGCACCTCATCCATTGCATCTTTCTTGTAAACCATTTCTGTACTCCTTCCAAGACAAGCACAACTTTCCTTAGGTCCAGGTTCCAAAACTGCTCACAATATTCCATTGGCGGTCTGACCTGAGCTTTATAGAGCCTCAGCAGTACATTTCTGCTCTTGTATGCGAGCCCTTTTGAAATAAATGCTAAAATTCCTTTTGCCTTTTTGACTCAAACTAAACTTCCATGTTAACCTGAACAGGATACTGAACTAGAATTCCAAGCCCCTTTGTGCTTCAAATCTTTTTCCGTTTAGAAAATACTCTGCACCTCTGTTCTCCTTACCAAAGTTCATGACTTCATAATTTACCACATTGGATTCCATCTGCCACTTTGTTGCCCACTCTCGTAGCCTGTCTTTCTACAGCGTTCCCTCTTCCTCAGCGCTACCTGTCTATCCAACTCTTTTTGCAGATGACACAAAATTCACAACAACACCCTCACTTTCTTTGTCCAGACTGCTAATATATAATGTGTACACTTGTCGTTCCAACACTGACTCCTGTGAAACTCGACTCACCACTGGCTGCCATCCTTGAAACCCGTTAACCCACTCTGTTTCAGCCAATCAGCGAATTCACGATCCATGTCAAGCGTGTTGTTATGAAGGTGCAGGGCTGGATGAACACAGCAGGCCAAGCAGCATCATAGGAGCAGAGAGGCTGACGTTTCGGGCCTAGACCCTTCATCAGGAGAGAGTGGGAGGCGGATAGAAGAGGGATAGAGGAGAGGATAGGTGGAGAAGAAACAAACAGGTCGAAGAGGCGGGGATGGGGCCAGGAAAGGTGAGTGTAGGTAGGGAGTTAGGAAGGGGATAGGTCAGTCCAGGGAGGACGGACAGGTCAAGGGGGCGGGATGAGGTTGGTCGGTAGGAGATGGAGGTGCGGCTTGAGGTGGGAGGAGGGGATAGGTGGGAGGAAGAACAGGTTAGGGAGGCAGGGACGAGCTGGACTGGTTTTGGGATGCGGTGGGGGGAGGGGAGATTTTGAAACTTGTGAAATCCACATTGATACCATTGGGCTGCAGGGTTCCCAAGCGGAATATGAGTTGCTGTTCCTGCAACCTTCGGGTGGCATCGTTGTGGCACTGCAGGAGGCCCAGGATGGACATGTCGTCTGAGGAATGGGAGGGGGAGTTGAAATGGTTCGCGACTGGGAGGTGCAGTTGTTTATTGCGAACCGAGCGTAGGTGTTCTGCAAAGCGGTCCCCGAGCCTCCGCTTGGTTTCCCCGATGTAGAGGAAGCCACACCGGGTACAGCGGATGCAGTATACCACATTGGCAGATGTGCAGGTGAACATCTGCTTGATGTGGAAAGTCTTCTTGGGGCCTGGGATGGGGGTGAGGGAGGAGGTATGGGGGCAGGTGTAGCACTTCCTGCGGTTGCAGGGAAAAGTGCCGGGTGTGGTGGAGCTGGAGGGGAGTGTGGAGCGGACAAGGGAGTCACGGAGAGAGTTGTCCCTCCGGAAAGCAGATAAGGGTGGGGAGGGAAAGATGTCTTTGGTGGTGGGGTCGGATTGCAGATGGCGGAAGTGTCGGAGGATGATGCGTTGGATCCGGAGGTTGGTGGGGTGGTACGTGAGGACGAGGGGGATTCTTTTTTGGTTTTTATTGCGTGGACGGGGTGTGAGGGATGAGGTGCGGGAGATGTGGGAGACACGGTTGAGGGCGTTCTCGACCACCGAGGAGGGGAAGTTACGGTCCTTGAAAAACGAGGACAACTGAGATGTACGGGAGTGGAATGCCTCATCCTGGGAGCAGATGCGGCGGAGGCGAAGGAATTGGGAATAGGGGATAGCATTTTTGCAGGAAGGTGGGTGGGAGGAGGAGTATTCTAGGTAGCTGTGGGAGTCGGTGGGCTTGAAATGAATATCGGTTTC
>NW_025971111.1:9556-11094 GCF_021869965.1 Rhincodon typus | reverse complement strand
TCAAGCTTCCCAAATAACTGCATGATGCCAGAAATGCTTACCCCCAACTCAAAGATGACTGATGCGAGTAAATATTGTCAGGACGGTGCTTTTCTCTTGTGAAATAATTCCACAAAAAATGGCATTCTGTCACCAAGTCCCCCTTTATTTACACGTGGAGAGTCCCTGACACTGATCCAGCTCCCTCAGAGCCAGCTCTCAGAGTGAACAGAATCTCTGACACTCCTGTTTATATCTGTCAGCCAGGGCTCCCTGATCGGACCAGGTTAACAGCCCCAATCAGAGAACTCATTGTTCTATGAGGTCCACCTGGCTGACCTCCTTACAATCACTACATATGTAATATCAATCTGTCAGATTCTGTTTTCTTAATCAGTGTCTCAGAATAAGTGTGTTTATATCACTGTTTCAATATGTGTTTATACCAGTGCCAGTCTGTGTCTATCTTAGTGAGTCTGTTTCTATCAGTGCATGTAAGTGTTACAGTGATTGTGTTTATATCAGTCTGCCCATGTGTGTTTATATTGCTCTGTGTGTGTGTGTGCGCGTCAGTATATCAGTGTGACTGTTTGTGTCTTTATATCAGCGTGTCAGTGAATATGTTTGTGTCAGTGGGTCCATGTGTGTTTATAATACTGTTATAGTGTGTGTGTTTATATCAGTGTGTCAGTGAGTGTGTTTCTGTCCGTGTGTCTCTGTCTGTTTACATCAGTGTGTCAAAGTGTGTTGATATCAGTGAGTCCGTGTGTGTTTATATCAGTGTAAGTGTGTGTGTTTATATCGCTGTGTCAGTAAGTCTGTTTAGATCAGTGTGTCAGTGTGAGTATTTATATCAGTGTGTCAGTGGGTGTGTTTATATCAATGTGTCAGCGTGTGTTTATGTCAGTGTGTCAGTGTATGTGTTTATATCAATGTGTCAGTGTATGTGTTTATAAAAGTGTTAGAGTATATGTTTACATCAGTGTGTCCATGTGTGTTTATATCACTGTGACAGTGTGTGGTTATATCAGTGTGTCCATGTGTGTATATTTATATCAGTGTGTTGATGTGTGTGTTTATGTCAATGTCCAAGTGTGTTTATATCAGTGTGTTAGTGTGCTTTTATCTGTGTCAATCAGTGTGCTTTGTCAGTGTGTCAGTCTGATGGCATGTGTTTTATCAGCGTGTCTGTGTATTTGTAATCAGTATCTCAGAGAGAGATTTTATATCAGTGCATCAGTGTGGCTATTTTTGTCAGTTAGACAGAGCATCAATGTGGCAGTGTGTGTTTATATCTGTGTCAGTGAGTGCGTTTATATCAGTGTGTCAGAGTGTGAGTGTTTATATCACTGTGTGTAGTGTGTGTTTTTATCAGTGTGTCAGTGAGTGTGCTTATATCAGTGTGTTAGTGTGTCAATGTGTGTGTTTATATCAGCGTGTCAGTGTGCATGTTTATATCGCTGTGGCAATGAATCTGTCCATAACACTTTGCCAGTGAGAATGTTTATATCAGTGTGTCAGGGTATTTATTTCAATGTGTCAGTGTGTGTTTATATTGC
>NW_025971111.1:7477-9546 GCF_021869965.1 Rhincodon typus | reverse complement strand
TTTATTTCAATGTGTCAGTGTGTGTTTATATTGCTGTTATAATGTGTTTGTTTATAACCCTGTGTGTTTTCATCAGTTTGTCACTGAGTTTATATCAATATGTTCCTGTGTGTTTATTTGAATGTGTCAGCGAGTGTCCTTATCAGTGTGTGTATTAAATCAGTGTGACAATGCGTGTTATATCAGCCAGTTAGTTTGTGTTTTAAACAGTGTCTCAGTGTGTGCTTTTCCATCAGTGTTTTAAGTATATGTTTACATCAGTGCGTCAGTGAGTATGTATATGTCAGTGAGTCAGTGAGTGTGTTTATATCAGTGTGTCACTCTGTGTCTTTATATCACTGTGTCAGTGAGTGTTTATATCAGTGTGTTAGTGTGTCACTGTGTGTGTTTATATCAATGTGTCAGTGTGCGTGTTTATCTCTCTGGGGCAATGAGTCTGTTTATAATACTATGTCAGTGAGTATGTTTATATCGGTGTGTCAGGGTATTTATTTCAATGTGTCAGTGTGTGTTTATATTGCTGTTATAATGTGTGTGTTTATAACCCTGTGTGTTTTCATCAGTTTGTCGCTGAGTTAATATCAATATGTTCCTGTGTGTTTATTTGAATGTGTCAGCGAGTATCCTTATCAGTGTGTGTATTAAATCAGTATGACAGTGTGTGTTATATCAGTCAGTTAGTTTGTGTGTTTTAATCAGTGTCTCAGTGTATGCTTTTCCATCAGTGATTTAAGTGTGTGTTTACATAAGTGTGTCAGTGTGTGTGTTTATATCAGTGTATTCAATGTATTTATATCACTGTAACAGTGTGTGTTTATATCACTGTGGCAGTGTGTGTTTATATCAGTGTGTCCATGTGTATTTATATCACTGTGAAAGTGTGTGTTTATATCAGTGTGTTAGCTTGTATATTTATATCAGTGTGTCGATGTGTGTGTTTATATCAGTGTGTCGGTGTGTGTGTTTACATCAGTGTGTCAGTGGTGTGTTTATATCAGTGTTCAGTGAGTGTTTATGTCAATGTGTCAGTGTGAGTGTTTATATTAATGTGTCAGTGTGAGTGTTCATATCAATGTGTCAGTGTATGTGTTTATAAAAGTGTTAGAGTATATGTTTACATCAGTGTGTCCATGTGTATTTATATCACTGTGACAGTGTGTGGTTATTCAGTTAGACCGTGTATCAAGTGTTAGTGAGTGTGTTTACATCCGTGTGTAAGAGTGTGTGTTTATATCAGTTTTCAGTGAAAGTGTTTATATCAGTGCTTTAGTAAGTGTCTTTACATCAGTGTGTCAGTGTGTGTGTTAACATCTCTGTGTCAGTGTTGTTTATAAATAGTGTGTCAGTGAGTGTGTTTATATCAGTGTGTTAGTGTGTCACTGCGTGTGTTTATATCGCTGTGGCAATGAGTCTGTGTATAATACAATGTCAGTGAGTTGTTTATATCAGTGTGTCAATGTGTTTATTTCAATGCGTCAGTGTGTTTATATTAGTGTCAGTATGTGTTTTTATTGCTGTCATAATGTGTGTGTCTATAAACCTGTGTGTTTTCATCAGTTTGTCGCTGAGTTTATATCAATATGTTCATGTGTGTTTATATTAGCCAGTTGGTTTGAGTTTTAATCAGTATCTCAGTGTGCGCTTTTCCATCAGTGTTTTAAGTGTGTGTTTATATCAGTGTGTCAGTGAGTGTGTTTACATAAGGGTGTCACTGCGTGTCTTTATATCACTGTGTCTGTGTGTGTGTTTATAACAGTGTATCACTGTGTTTTTGTCAGTGTGTGTGTTTATATCAGTGTGTCAGCGAGTGTGTTTATGTATGTGTGTCAATGTGTATTTATATCAGTGTGTCCATCTGTATATTTATATCAGTGTGTTAGTGTGTGTGTGTTTACATCAGTGTGTCAGTGAGTGTGTTTATATCAGTGTCTCAATGGTGTGTTAATATTAGTGTGTTAGTGTGTGTTTATTTTAGTGTGTCAGTGAGTGTGTTTACATCAGTGTGTCATTGTGTGTTTATTTCAGTGTGTCAGTGAGTGTGTTTATATCCATGTGTCAATGAGTGTTTA
>NW_025971111.1:3766-7467 GCF_021869965.1 Rhincodon typus | reverse complement strand
TCAGTGAGTGTGTTTATATCAGTGTGTTAGTGTGTGTTTATATCAATACATCAGTGTGTGTTTATATCAGTGTCAGGGTGTAAGTGTTTATATTAGTGTATCAGTGTGTGTTTACATCAGTGTGTCAGTGAGTGTGTTTACATCAGTGTATCAGTATGTGTGTTTATAACAGTGTGTGTTTATAACAGTGTGTCACCGTGTGTGTTTTTGTCAGTGTGTATGTTTATATCAGTGTGTCAGTGAGTGTGTTTATGTATGTGTGTCAATGTGTATTTATATCAGTGAGTCCATGTATATATTTATATCAGTGTGTTAGTGTGTGTGTTTATTTCAGTGTGTCAATGGTGTGTTTATATCAGTGTGTTGTCGTGCCTTTATCTGTGTTAATGAGTGTGCTTTTGTCAGCGTGTCAGCCTGATGGCATGTGTTTTATCAGTGTGTCTCTGTGATTGAAATCCGTATCTCAGAGAGAGTTTTTGTATCAGTGCGTCAGTGTGTCTGTTTTTGTCAGTTAAACAGTATATCAATGTGCCTGTGTGTTTATATTAGTGTGTCATGGTATGTATTTATATCAATGTGTCAGTGAGTGTGTTTATATCAGTGTGTTAGTGTGTGTTCATGTCAATATGTCAGAGTGTGTTTTTGCACCAGTGTGTCAGAGGGTGTGTTTATATGAATGTGTCACTGTGTGTCTTTATATCAGTGTGTCAGTGAGTGTTTATATCAGTGTTTCAGTGAGTGTGTTTATATCAGTGTATCAGTGTGTGTGTTAATACCTCTGTATCAGTTTATGTTTATAAAGTGTGTCAGCGACTATCTTTATATCAGTGTGTCACTGTATATTTTTATATCAGTGTGTCAGTGAGTCTGTTTATAACACTGTATCAGTGAGTATGTTTATATCAGTGTGTCAATGTGTTTATTTCAATGTGTCAGTGTGTGTTTGTGTCCCTGTGTCACTGTGCACATTTATATGTGTGCTAGTTGGTGTTTTATCGCTGTGTCAATGTGTGTATTTATATAAATGTGTTTTTCACCTGTCACTGTGTTTAAATCAGTGTGTCATTTTGTACATATCATTTTGTCTCTGTGTTGGTGTGTTATATCAGCATGACTGTGTGTTTATACATTACTGTGACAGGGTGTGTTTATGTGAGTGTGTGTTTCTGTCAGTGTGACTGTGTGTTTATATCAATGTGTCAGTGTGTGTCTTATCAGTGTGTCAGTGTTTATATCAGCATGTCAGTGCTTTTTTATATCTGTGTCAGTGTGAGCGTTTATATATCAGTGTGTATTTATATCAATGTGTCAGTGTGTTTATATCAGTGTGCCAGAGTCTGTGTTTATATCAGTATATCGGTGTGTGTTTATGTCAGTGTGTTAGTGAGTGTGTTTATATCAGTGTGTTAATGAGTGTGTTTATATCAGTGTGTCAATGAGTGTGTTTATATCTGTGTCCGTGTGTGAGTTAACTGCTCTGTGTCAGTGTGTGTTTTTAAATAGTGTGTCAGTGAGTGTCTTTATATCAATGCATTAGTGTGTCACTGTGTGTGTTTATATCATTGTGTTAGCACTTGTGTTTATGTCAGTGTGTCAGTGTCTGTTTATACCGCTGTGTCAGTGAGTCTGTTTGTAACACTGTGTCAGTAAGTATGTTTGTAACTCTGTCAGTAAGTATGTTTGTATCAATGTGTCAGTGTCAGTGTTTATAATAGCATGTCAGGGTGTGTGTTTATATCAGTGTGTCAGTGTGTGTGTTTATATCAGTGTTTCAGTGAGTGTATTTATAAATAGTGTGTCAGCGAGTGTGTTTATATTAGTATGTCAGTGTGTGTTATCATCCCTGTGTCAGTGTGTGTTTATAAATACTGTGCCAGTGAATATGTTTATATGTGTGTCAGTATGTGTTTATAAATAGTGTGTCAGTGAATGTGTTTATAGGCTTGTGACTGAGTTTATATCAATGTGACCATGTGTGTTTATTTGAATGTGTCAGTCAGTGTCCTTATCAGTGTGTGTATTAAATCAGTGTGACAGTGTGTGTTATATCAGTTAGTTAGTTTGTGTGTTTTAATCAATGGCTCAGTGTGTGCTTTTCCACCAGTGTCTTAAGTGTGTGTTTATATCAGTGTGTCAGTGTGTGTTTATATCGATGTGTCAGTGTGTGTTTGAATACATGTGTCACTGATTGTTTAAATCAGTGTGGTCAGTGTCTGTGTTTATATCAGTGTGTGTGTTTATATCTGTGTTTCAATGTGTATGTTTGTGTCCCTGTGTCACTACATGCATTTATATGTGAGCCAGTCTGTGTTTTTTCACTGAGTCAATGTGAGTATTTATAGCAATGTGTTTTTTTGTCCGTCACTATGTTTAAATCAGTGTATCATTTTGTACATTTTGTCTCTGTGTGTTTATGTCAGTCTCTCTGCATGAGTATTTATGTTAGTGCGATAGTGTGTTTATGTGAGTGTGACTGTGTGTTTATGTGAGTGTGTGTTTCTGTCAGTGTGACTGTGTGTTTATATCAATGTGTCAGTGTGCGTGTTGATTTCAGCTTGTCAGTGCGAGTGTTTATATCAGTGTGGCAGAGTATGTTCATATCAATGTGTGAGTGTTTTATTATCAGCGTATCATTGTGTGTGTTTACATCAGTATGTCAGTGTGTCAGAATGTATGTTTATATCACGGTCTATCTCAGTGTGGGGTCTTTATCTGAGTATAAAAGTTTGTGTGTTTGTATCAATGTCTTAAGTGCGTGTGTCAGCACATGTGTTAAAGCAGTGTGTCAGCGCATGTGTTTATATCAGTGTGTCAGTGAGTGTATTTATATCAGTGTGTCAATGTGTATTTATACAAGTGTGTCAGTGCCTGTTCATATCAGCGTGTCAGTATGTGTTGATATCAGTGTGTCAGTGAGTGTGTGTTTATATCAGTGTGTCAGTTTGTGCTTATATCACTCTCAGGGTCCGTATTTATATCAGTGTGTCAGTTTGTATGTTTGTGTCACTATGCACATTTATATGTGAGCCAGTCAGTGTTTTATCACTGTGTCAATGTGAGTATTTATATTAATGCATTTTTCATCCGTCACTATGTTTTAATCAGTGTGTCATTTTGTCTCTGTGTGTTTATGTCGCTGTCTCTGCGTGAGTGCGGTAGTTGGTGTGTTTATATTAGCGTGACTGTACGTGTATACATCACCGTGACAGTGTGTGTTTATGTGAATGCGTGTTTCTGTCAGTGTGATTATGTGTTTATATCAATGTGTCAGTGTGTGTGTTGATATCAGTGTATCAGAGTGTGTGTTTATATCAGTGTGTCAGTGTGTGTGTTTATATTAGTTTGTCAGTGTGTGTGTTAATATCTCTGTGTCAGTGTGTGTTTATAAACAGTGTGTCAGTAAGTGTGTTTATATCAGTGTGTCAGCGTGTGTGCTAATATCAGTGTGTCAGTGAGTCTGTTTATAACAGTGTATTAGTAAGTTTGCTTATTCAGTGTGTCAGTGTGTGTTTATATCAGTGTTTCAGTGTGTATGTTTATATCAGTGTGTCAGGGTGTGTGTTAATATCAGTGTGTCAGCGTGTGTGTTTATATCAGTGTGTTAGGGTATGTATTTATATTAGTGTGTCAATGTGTGTGTTAATATCTATCAGTGTGTGTTTATCAATAGTGTGTCAGTGAGTGTGTTTATATCAGTGTGT
>NW_025971111.1:0-3756 GCF_021869965.1 Rhincodon typus | reverse complement strand
TATTCAGTGTTTCAGTGTGTGCTTTTCCTCCAGTGCCTTAAGAGTGCATTTATATCAATGAGTCAGTGTGTGTGTTTATATCAGTGTGTCAATGTGTGAGTCTATATCAGTGTGTCAGGGTGTGTGTTTGTATCAGTGTGTCAGTTTGTATGTTTGTGTCCCTGTGTCGCTATGC
The DNA here is from genome assembly GCF_021869965.1 of Rhincodon typus. NCBI lineage: Eukaryota > Metazoa > Chordata > Chondrichthyes > Orectolobiformes > Rhincodontidae > Rhincodon > Rhincodon typus. The sequence continues at coordinate 3,581 of NW_025971111.1, read as the reverse complement.
GCATTTGTACGTGCCACAGTCTGTGTTTTTTCACTGTGTCATTACAAGTATTTATATCAATGTGCTTTTCATCCGTCACTGTGTTTTAATCAATGTGTCATTTTGTACATATCATTTATTATATCATTTTGTCTCTGTGTGTTTATGTCAGTGTCTCTGTATGTGCGTTTATATCAGGGCAATAGTTGGTGTGTTTATATCAGCATGACTGTGTGTGTATCCATCACTGTGGCAGGGTCTGTTTTTGTGAGTGTGTGTTGCTGTCAGTGTGACTGTGTGTTTATGTCAATGTGTCAGTGTGTGTGTTGATATCAGTGTGTCAGGGTATGTTTATATCAGTGTGTATTTATATCAGTGTGTCAGATTGTTTGTTTATATCAGTGTGTCACTGTGTGTATTTATATTAGTGTGTCAAAGAGTGTGTTTAAATCAGTGTGTCAGTGTGTATTTTATCAGTGTGTCAGTATGTGTTTATATTAGCATGCCTCTGTGTGTATATATCAGTGTGTGTTTATAATACTGTGTTAATGATTATGTTTATATTATTGTGACAGTGTGTGTTTATATCAGTGTCTCTCTGTAATTATGTTAGTGTGTGTTTATAGCAGTGCGTCAGTGTGTGTTAGGTCAGCGTGACAGTGTGTCTGTCTTTGGGAGTGTGACAGTGAGTGTTTTTACATCAATTTCTGTGTGTGTTTATATAAATGTGTCTGTGTGCATTTATAACTAGGGTGACTGTGTGTTCACATCATTGTGTCTCTGCATTTATGTGTGTCTTTGATTATAGCAGTGTGTCAGTGTTTGTGTCTATATCGTGATGTGGAGGTGCTGATGTTGGACTGGGGTGGACAAAGTCAGAAATTGCTTGATACCAGGTTATAGTCCAACAGGTTTATTTGAAATCAGTGTGTCAGCTTGTGTGTTTATATCAGTGTGTTAGGGTGTGTGTTTATATTAGTGTGTCAATGTGTGTGTTAATATCTATCAGTGTGTGTTTATCAATAGTTTGTCAGTGAGTGTGTTTATATCAGTGTGTCAGGGTGTGTGTTTATATCAGTTTTGGAGCGTTGCTGCTTCGTCAGGTAAAGTGAGGGGAACACACAAGCACAGAATTTCTAGGCAGGGAGGTCATTGCAAGATAATTCCAGGTAATTAAGAGTGTCAAAAGATAATATAAATGGTATGAGTGGAGTGTTGACAGGCTGAAACAGCTGGAATAACATGACAGGTATGAGAGTCGCATGATGAGGGTCTAGCCAAAGTAACAATTAATCAAAAATGTATAAACTAATTAAGGTAGAGAGATCATAATGAATTACGAAGGCGATGGTGTCAAAACAGGACAGTAAAGAAGATTTTACAGATTACAGTGTGGTGGGGTCACACATAGTGCGACATGCACCCAAGATCACGATTAAGGCCGTCCTCATAGGTGTGGAACTTGGCTACCAGTTTCTGCTGAGCAATTCTGCATTGTTGTGTATCTCAAAGGCCACCTCAGAGGACGTTTACCCAGAGATTGGAAGCTGAATGTCCTTAACCGCTGAAGTGTTCACCCACTGGGACGGAATACATGAGCCAATCATGTGACTTGGCCAACATTATCTATCTCATACACTGCAGGCAAGGATGTCCCAAGGCACGGTATATTGGCAAAACCACGCAGACGCTATGACAATGGATGAATGGACACCGCGCAACAGCCGCCAGACAGGAATGTTCCCTCCCAGTGGGGGAACACTTCAGCGGTCAAGGTCATTCAGCCTCCAATCTTTGGGTAAGCATCCTCTAAGGTGGACTCCGAGACACACAACAACACAGAATTGCCGAGCAAAAACTGATAGCCTAGTTCCATACCCATGAAGATGGCATGGCCTCAAGCATGATCTTGGATTCATGTTGCGCTACATGTGACCCCACGACTCTGTTCTGTGTTTGCAAAATCTTCCTTACTGTCCTGTTTTGACACCATCACCTTGATAAATTGTTACGATCTCTCTACCTTAATAAGTTTGTACATTTTTGATTAATTGTTATTTGGTTAGACCCTCATTAAGCGACTCTTATACCTGTCATGCTATTCCAGCCATTTGTTTAGTCTCCAGCACCACCTTATTTTTAGTTTTTCGTAATTATCCATCTGCCTGAATTAATCAGATCATAAGTCAGCCTTTCATTTGCTATTCAGTTGTTGACACTTTACTCACACCGTCTAACACTTTTGATCACCTGCAAAGACTTGTTATTCAGCCTGTCGACACTTCACTCACACCACTACACTATTTTTTGACATGCTTAATTACCTGGAATTATCTTGCAGTGATCTCTCTGCCTATAAATTCTGTGCCCATGTGATTCACCCCATTTCACCTGACGAAGGAACAGTGCTCCTAAACTTGTGATTTCAAATAAATCTGTTGGGCTGTATCCCAGTGTCATGTGTCTTCTGATGGTGTCAATATCAGGGCATCCGTTTGTGTTTAAACCTCCATGCCAATGTCTGTCTTTATACCAGTGTATTAGTGTCTGTGTTTACATAAATGTCAATGTTTGTTCACATCAGTGCATCAGTGTCTATAGTTTCATCATTGTGTCAGTGAGCGTGTCTATGTCTATGCGTCAGTATGTGTGATTAAATTAGTGTGATAATGTGTGTTATATCAGTCTTTTAGTTTATCTGTTTTAATCAGTATCTCAACGCGTGTTTTTACATCAGCGTGTGTTTATATCATTTTGTCAGTGCCTGTGTTTTTTCCAATGTTAATTGAGTGTTTATATCAATATGTTATATCATTTGTTCATTGTGAATTTATATCAGTGTGTCAGTGAGTGTGTTTATATCAGTGTCTGAGTGTTTATGTGAATGTCAGTGTTTATATCCTTCTGTCATTGTCTTTGTTAATATCAGTGTGCCAGTGTCTGTTTTTATATCAATGTGTCAGTATGTTTGTTTATAATGCTGCGTCATTAAGTATGTTTATATCAATGCGTGTGTTTACATCGTCGTGTGTTAGTGAGAATGTTTATTCAGTGTGTCAGAGTGTGTGTTTATATTTGTGTATCAGTAAGTGTTTATATCAGTGTGCCAGTGAGTGTCTTTATCTCAGTTCATCCATGTGTGTGTTTATATTATTGTCATTGTGTGCTTATATCAGTGTGTCAGTGTGTGTGTGTTTGTATCTGTGTGCTAATGGATGTGTTTATATCACTGTATCAGTGTATGATTATATCACTGTGTCAGTGTGTGTTTTATCAGTTTGTCAATGATTGTATGTATATCAATGTGTGATTATATCAGTCTGATAGCATTTATTATGACAGTGTGTCAGTTTGTGTGTTTTTAATCAGTGTCCTAGTGAGTGTGTTTATATCAGTATGTCAGTGTGTCAGTTTCTATCAGTGTGACAGTGAGTCTGTTTATATCAGCGTGATATTGTGTGATATCAGTGTGACAGTGTGTGTTATTTCAACCTATCAGTTTGTGTGTTTTTATATCAGTGTGTGTGTTTATATCACTGTGTCAGTGTATGTGATTGTATCAAGGTTTTATATCAGTCTGTTAGTTCATGTGTCTTAAATCA
>NW_025971110.1:0-11097 GCF_021869965.1 Rhincodon typus | reverse complement strand
TGAAGGGTCTAGGCCCGAAACGTCAGCCTCTCTGCTCCTATGATGCTGCTTGGCCTGCTGTGTTCATCCAGCCCTGCACCTTGTTGTCCTGGAAAAGACCACCTGTGATTCAATATATCATCAATTCACTCAAACACTTCTCCTTCAAAACCGATCTCATTACCACGGTCTGATTAAAGGTCCAGGTTGTCGTTATGGGGCATGTTAGAATGATAAGGTTGGAATAATTGTAAATATGTTTTCCTCAGGACATTGCTGAGATGTGGAGTTTCCTTTGAGATATTTGCTGGCAGGTGTAACACCAACAGTGTTTCAGGAGAAGAAACCAGCGAGTCAGACACACTCAAATCTTACATCAGGTCCAGGTTTTGGGCACCAGATAGTCCATCAATCATACTTACAGAATGAAAGACTAATGGGTGGTATTATCGCTAGACCATTAATCCAGAGACACAGGTTCTGAGGATCTGGGTTTGAATCCTGCCATGATGGATGGTAGAATTTGGATTCAATAAGAATCATGAAACCATTGTTGATTGTTGTGAAGCAGTTGGGATTTCACTCCTGTCCTTTAGGGGAAGGAAGCTGCCACCCTTACGTGGTCTGGCTTACATGTGACTCCAGACCCACAGCAATGTGATTGACTCTTTACTGCCTCAGGGATGGCCAATAAATGCTGGATTAGCCTGCAATGTCTACATCCCATGAATGAATACATATATAAAAAAGAATAAATTTTATGCTCATGATGAAAGCTATCATTAGTACAGTAAGATCACTCTGTCAAGTGGATTAATTAACACTGGCCACAGGTTTTCACAAAGGGAGTCCATCCCGTGGAAACGCACATCTTCCAGAATAGTCATTTGTTGATTTAAAGTCCTTGCTAGAACCGGCCTCTTCCACAATGTATCAATTCTGTGATATTTTGGTTTCTTGAAAATATCAATTTCCTGTTTGGAAATAGTCATTCTCAGACACATGTGCTGGCCCCTGTACAAGATCCTTGTTCCTTTATTATTTGTGCTCAGCACCAGCACTGAGGGAGCACTGCGCTCTTACAGCTAACACCTTACACATCAGATGTCAATCAGAGGCCCTATCGCCTCCTCAAAAGATTCACAGTGCCATCCAAGACTGGAAAACAGACTTCTCCCAGGTGTTCTGGCCAACCTTTACCCATCAAGCAGTGTTAAAACAACACAGAGCATCTGGCCAGTGTTAAGTTGCTGTTTGTGGGATCTTGCAGTGCACACTTTATCACAAATCCTCTGCCAGCGTCTCTCAAACTGGGATCTGGAGAATGTTTCCAGCTGTTACAACATCAGAGATGGCCTTAGGGGCGATCTCCTGAGCACCTGGAGGTTTGCTTGGTTACGTCATGGGGCTGACAGTGACCAAGAAACACTGCTGTTAAAACTCTTCAGGCTCACAAGGGTCCATTCGGGAAACAAATCTGCTGTCCTTACCCTATCTGGCCAGAGGGCTCACTGCAATGTGGTTGACTCCTAACTGCCCTCTGTGCAATGAAAGGTGGGCATTAAATGTTCAATTGAGTCATATACTTTACAGACTTTTAAGCGACTCTTGGATAGGTACATGGAGGATAGTAAAATGTAGGGTATGCAGGGTAGTTTGATCTTAGTAGGATAATAGGTTGGCACAACATCGTCAGCCGAAGGGCCTGTACTGTGCTGTGCTGTTTTATGTTCTATGCTCTATGTTAGACTAGCCAGAGATGGCTGCAATCCAGGACTGAATGAACAAGTGTCCCCGCCTGAAACGTCAGCCTTTCTGCTCCTATGATGCTGCTTGGCCTGCTGTGTTCATCCAGCTCTGCACCTTGTTGTCTTGGATTCTCCAGCATCTGCAGTTCCCTGTGGAGTAGGCTGGCTTTCTCTCCTGGGAGAGGAGTGGAATGCAGGAATGCAGCGAGCAGCAGGTGGAATCACTGTCTCTGTAGGTAAACTACAAGGAAATATCTGTAAGTAACAACTGCCTGTCTTCTAACAAGCATTTTTATAACACTCTTGATGTGCAGCACTTTCACATCATGTGTACAAAAGACTCATTATTATAGGTTATAATGTGGATGGGAAAGTTGGTGTTTATGAATCCATTTCAAAAGCAGATTATGTGTGAGAACCCCAGTGCTACACATTAACAGGGACTGCTCAGGGAAAGTGGAGATGAAGTCCCATACTGGCTATGGTCATATTGAATGGTGAAGCAGACTCAATAGGCCATGTGCCCTACTCCTATTTCTTATGGTCAGACATCAAATGAAAAGAGCTATACACATTGTAAAGCACTTTCAGACAACCTGATGTCTACGTAAATGAAAGCTTATTTTTCCCATCACTCCCTTACATGTTTCTACACAGCTGAGGTTGTACAAAATTCTCATTGCAGGTGTTGAGATTATTTATTGCCTCGGTGATTCTACCGCACAAAACAAAGGCCATCCCTGCGGCACATCAGCAACTCACTCCGTAAAGAATCAGAACAGAATCTGACACATTGGGTAACTAATGTCTAAATGACTAAACCATCTTATGGGCAACAAGGCAGAAGAATAGCAACAGCTTGCAATGATGGAGCATCCCCAATGAACAAACTTGTCTTAAGGAATCGACAATCTGTGGAAGCTGATTGGACAAAAGTGGAGATGGAGAAATCGTGAAATGACAAATGCACATGTTACACCCACATGGATTTGTTGTAGGTGTCACTGCTATGGCCTCAGACAATGTCACTCAGGCGTGTTCACCAGTTTGCTATTGCTTTGCTGGTGGAAATTGCCCCTGATAATACTCAATCTTCTCCATCACAAGAAAATGCCTGCATTTCTGTAGCCTCCTTGATGACTTTCAAAGTGCTTTAGAGCAAGATTAAAATCTATTGAGAAGTAGTGACTGATTTAGGAAATACAGCAGCCAGTTTACACATGGCAATCTCAATTATCAATGAGTTATAGAGGGTCATAGAGTCATACAGCACAAAAACAGACCATTTGGTCCAACTTGTCTACGCCAACCAAGTTTCCCAACTAAACTAGTCCCACTTATCCGTGTTTGGCCCATATCACAAAAGATGAATAGAGGGGTGATATCTGTTCCTGCTTTATTATTTGCCACAGCTTGAAACTGCAAGAATCCCAGCATCTTGGCTAAATTGGCACTTGTAACATTGAAGTCCAGAAGGTGAGGATCAGCATGATATTTACGTAAGGCAACAGTACCATGAAGTCAGATTCTCTCATGGCCACGTACAACAGCAGCAACAGGTGACACTGAGAAGGGAGAGCAAAAATGTCTTACAGCCCCATCCTGTAGATAACCAAATTATGTGTTTTTGAGAAATAATTGATGATCATTTAGACTAAGAGGTTTTCCCTCATCTAGTGATGCAAAGATTTGAATTGGAATTTGGAATTTTGTGAAAAAACTGGAATTAAAAGCCTACTTTGACCAGGAAACCATTGTCAATTATCATAAAAACACATTTAGTTAAATAATGCCTTTAGGGAATGAAATAGACTCATAGTTATAGATTCATAAAGCACGGAAACAGACCCTTCAGTCCAACTCGTCCATGCTGACCAAGTTTCCCAAACTAGTCCCACTTGCCTGCATTTGGCCCATAGCCCTCTAAACCTTTCCTATTCATGTACCTGTCTGAATATCTTTTACATGTTATAACTGTACCTGCATCTACCACTTCCTCTGGCAGTTTATTCCATAAATGCCCTCCTTATCTAGTCTAGCCTACCATGTGATTCTTAATTGCTCTCTGAAATGGCCTAACAAGCCACTCAGTTACACCAAACCACTAAGAAGTCTCAAAAAAGAATGATAGTGAAAGAACTACCGAGCACCAACTGGGTCACTGGAACAACCGCCAAACTCAGCCCCATTGATCTTGCAGGGGTCTCCTTACTAACATCTGGGAGCTTGTGCCAAAATTGTCTCACAGACCCAGCAAGCAACAGCCTGACATAGTCATACTCATGGATTTATATCTTACACACTACATCCCAGACACCACCATCACCATCCCTGGGTATGGATCCATCCCACTGCCAGTACAGGCCCAAAAGCAACATTCCTAGTAAGCTGCGAGGCCACAGGGCTGCTTTGGGATTCCTCCAACATTCCGTACATGCTACACACAGACCTGGGAGATCCACACAATGGAAAAACAAATTAGAGGGTGCATTGTCATAAAGGGGTGGCATCACAGAGGTTTACAGTCTGGAGGGGGTTGCCCTGGGAGTCCTCAACATTGGCCTTGGATCCCATGAAGTGTCATGGCATCAGGTCAAACATGGGCAAGGAAACCTCCAAGGAAACCATGTACCATCCTCCCTCTGTGTTCCTCTATGTTGAACACCACTCCATGGCTTTTCAGAAACACTAGGCTAAGCACTTCAAGACCTGCAACCTACAGGGATAAGCAACATGAGCTGGAGAGATAGTAGGAACTGCAGATGCTGGAGAATCTGAGATAACAAAGTGTAGAGCTGGATGAACACAGCAGGCTCAGCAGCATCAGAAGAGCAGGAAAGCTGAAGAAGGGTCTAGGCCCGAAACGTCAGCTTTCCTGTTCCTCTGATGCTGCTGGGCCTGCTGTGTTCATCCAGCTCTACACCTTGTTATCTAACATGAGCTGGATGTCTCTTTCTAGGCTAAAGTCAGAAGTCACACGATTCCAGGTTATAGTCCAACAGATTTATTTGAAATCACAAGCTTTCAGAGCACTGCTCCTTCAGGTGAGGTACTTCACCTGACAAAGGAGCAGCGCTCCGATAACTTGTGAATTCAAATAAACCTGTTGGACTATAACCTGGAATCGTGTGACTTCTGACTTTGTCCACCCCAGTCCAACACCAGCACCTCCACACATTTCTAGGTTGGCGCAGATAATGAAGGCCGAATGGCCTCCTTGAATGGTCTAAATATCTATAATTCTTTGACAGTGCAGAAAAGTGTTAGCTATTTCAAATTAGCCCCTGTACTTGTTTTTGTAACCATCGTGTACCTCATTATCTGATCATCGTGACTTGACATCCTGTATTACTATCTCACTGACCAGGAGAAAGAATCTCTCACTATCATCGATATTCCATCAAATATCAATGCTGTTGGGCAATATTGGATCTTTTTCTGAGCTGGAGCTCAGCAGCAAATATTCTCATTCCTTGCAAAGACATTGTTTCCAGAAGTATTTTCCCAGAGGCCTAAGGCAATGATATTATAATGACAGAGCATTTACTAATCAAAAGCTATCATTAGCTGCAACAGGAAATGAGCTATTTTGATATTATCCACTTTACAACAGAAATGTTTGTAATTATCCATCAGGAGAGAGCAGAGTGATGTTATCTGTAAGGAATACTGTTTTTTCCACTCTGTTGCTCTGTGTTCAGATGAGGTCAGACTGTTGAAATGGAATCTTCTTGTGCACCAGGTGGTAAGGACCCACATGGAGTCTGGGCATTACAATCATATTTCCTGGTAGATGTGTCCATGGTCATAATTCAGCCCAAATTGCAGGTGTACTGAATGGAAATGGGAGCCTGGTGCAGTGAAGGGATGCTCTGAAGTCAGAGTGTGTTGTCAAAGGGGATTAGGGAGAGTTTATTTCTGCACCTGGTCTATTGTGTAGGCCAGCAATTGCAATCCTGGAACGTACTGAATTCCGCTCACAGGCTGCTTTGTACCAATAGAATAAAGACTCCAGAGTCCTGAGATAATATAGTGGAATGTGAGCAGCACAGAGATAAACACATCTGTCTGAAATTCCTCTTGCTGGTGTTTAGGCCAAATTATTCGCCATTGAATAGAAGCGGGTGTATTCTGCCACTGAATTCGATGGGAGAGGTGTCACCCAAATGAGTTACACAAAGAGAAGGGTGAGAGTGCTCTCAAATGCTGAGAGTAAAGATTGGATGACGAGTCCTTTGGTGGTTGGGTCAGTTGTAGCGCAGTGGGTAGAAATTTTGTGTGAGTCTCAACGCTCATTTCCTAGTCCAGGATTTAAGCACAAAAGTCCCAGTGTGATACAGAGGGAATGCTGCACTGTTGGAGGTGTTGTCTTTTGGATGAGGGAATTAACCAAAGTCAAGGCCATGAAAAGACCAGCTGGCCGGTCCCATACCATGGAGAGAATATCTCAATGAGTCCCATTTCCTATCTCATCCCCTCCTTCAATCACAGCTTTGCAATCCCCAGAGAAAAGAAGAAAGAATAAGAAAGCCCAAGGCCAGTGAGGGGAGAAATGCTATTGGGAACTCCTTTCTGAACCCCTCCAGTGATTGAAACTTTGTTCTGAGTTACACATGGCCCAAGTGTTGTCCATAAAGACCTTCAATCTGATGCTGTCTCTGGCCCAGATAGGAACCAGTCCAACTCTCTCTCAAACAGAGGGAGTCAACACCCGCTCGATCAGCTGGTGAGTTGGACACTTATTGGTAGTGGTATGCATGATGTGGAGGTGTCGGTGTTGGACTGGGGTGGACAAGGTCAGAAATCACATGACACCAGGTTATAGTCCAACAGATTTATTTGAAAATGCAAGCGTTTGGAGCCTTACTCCTTCTTCAGGTGTTAGTGAGAGAGGTACTATCAGATACAGGATTTATAAGTAAATGATCAAAGGGTCACACCACTGATTACAATGAATTAAATAAACCTGAGATACTATTAAATCTTCAATCAGTTAGAAGGTGAATTTATATTTGTAGATACATTCTATTTTGTTCAAAAAGCACACAATTTATAAATAGTCAGTCAATGTGGCAATTTATAAATTCCTACTTTAGAAATAAAACCAGTCTGACTCCAAATCAAAATGCAGACAGATTCTAAACAAGGCCTCACACCAAACATATATTGTCTGACTTCAAATGTCACCTCTTTTTTACACTGATAAAACCTTTAGTTATCTCAAGACAGTGACTTGTAAGGAATTTGGGGATTTACATACACATATTAATGAATTAAAACCTTCTAACTGATTGAAGATTTAACAGTATCTCAGATTTATTTAATACATCCTGATCAGTGGTGTGACCCTTTCATCTTTTACTTATAAATTCTGTGTCTGAAACTACCTCTCTCACTAATACCCGAAGGAGTGAGGCTGGAATTCCTACTATCTCAGGCTCTGAAAGCTTGTGTTTTCAAGTGAACCTGTTGGACTATAACCTTGTGATGTGTGATTTCTGACCTGGTACTGGTGTGTTCCAGCTCACTCTGGGAGTCCAAGTTACTGTGGAGTGTGGAGCTATGGACTGTGATTGCAGAGGATCCAACATTCTTTCCATCTCAAAGCCGAACAGGAGTCTTCCTTGATCTCACCATCAGCCTGTGGCACATGTCGGAAGGGATTACAAACTCAATCTGACTGTCCGCATTTACAAACACATCTTCCGTAACTCTAAGTCCAGGCCTACTGGGTCAGGGGTAGGCACACAACACAATGCACCACTTGACACTTACAGCCCAAATGTTACCTACACCCAGTAGCTTAGCATATATAATTTCCAAAAAGATGACTGATGTCCCTCTGTTGCTTTGGCAACCTTTCTGGATGTTATATACCGTAGTAGCATTTGTCCAATGAGTTGAATATTTAAAGAGGTCACTGATTCCTTTACTAGCTGGAGGACATTTCAGCCACATGCAACATGGTGTCCTAATACAAAGTTAGCCAGCCCAAGGTCAATGAACAAACCTGCACGCACCCCACCGTCTGTACCAAGACAGGACCACACTGGGAAGTAAACACAATCAGTGACCCAGCAGAGAAACACATCAACCACATCTACCACAAATGTTCTTTTATAGACCAGACCTCCACTGTCAACAAGAACCTTGAAAGTAGACAAAGAAATCTGATACCCCCATCATAGTTTAGTTAAATATTCAAAAGTATAAATAAAATCACTGATCAGAATTCAGCCTAGGACAAAAAAAAAAGTCCAGCTGGTTTAGCCTTTTGCCTCTCCAAATAATGACTTGCATTTATATAAGGACTCCAAAAACTCTGTACAGTCAAAATGAAACTTCTTAAGTGCAGTTACAAGGTTGCACAGCAAAATTCCCAGAAAAACCAAGGTCTTAATGACAGGTAATGTGCCTTTAGGTATTGAGTGAGGCATAAATATTTGCCAGGCCTCAAAGAGAAGTCCGTTTAAGACCTTTAAAATAGGCACCTTGTAATCTTTGGCATCCTTTGAAAAGACAGAGTGGATTTTGGTTTAGTTCTTCATTTGAAAGATAGCATCTCTCACAGTGCAGCACTCCTTCAGTACTGCAGTGGGTGTGTTAGCCTGGATTAGGTGTTCATGTCTGTGGAGTGAGTGGTGGGAGTACTGTTACTGAGCTGTGAAAGGAGTGTAGACCTCCCTGCATTCGCACATCAAATCTCATATAGACACACTTCTTGTCTGTAATCATGCAATTATGCAAACACAATTCCACAGGATTTCAAGGAATTCTCCATGTAAGGATCCAGAGTTCAGGAAACAAGAGCTGCACGTGCATTTGAGAACAAACAAGTTTCTGTCAAAGCCAGGCTTTTACAAAGGAGTTGTGTTCAGGAAACATGGGCACTGAAAGCACGTCATGTGCTCCCATCTCAATCCCAAAGGAAAGCTCATTAACCAATCCCATACAATGCCACAACCTAATGCTTTGCTAATCTGCTGATGAACTGATGATTCATGCCACTGATTTATAACATGAGAGGAAATGAGATAATCACATCACTGGCACATTCTGGATAATTCCACAGAGCAAGCCTTATTTGGCCATGTGATTGATATGACACCCTCATCTTGGTAAAGCCCATCAATGTGACTGTCCTCCATTACATGTGGAGGGACAGGGACAAAGGAGGGAAGGTGCCCGAGGAACAGTTCTCCCACAGGGGCAGAGACCCTCAGCAAAGCTGGGCAGAGAGCAGATTCCTCACATACTTCAATTATCTCTAGCAGCAAATAATTAAATGTTTTCTTCAAAGGGAGAAGAAAGAGTTTGTGAACTTTGTGATCCACTGGAGTGAGATGGCGCTAGAAGCTTGAATCTGCTTGATATTTAATTATATCATTACCACCACCACCTTCTCAAGGTCAACTAAAGACAGCCCAGCCGCAATGCCCATGAGTATATTTTTAAAAGGTGTTCCTCTTCCTCTCTCATTCTCTCTCTCTCTCTCACACACACACACAAACTTATTTTACCCTTTAAGGAAGACTTTACTGACACCGTGTGCAATTGGAAGATGTGTTAACCTCACAGACCGCGAATGCAATTTGAAGAAGAGGAAGTGACAAGAATAGAACACTGTTTGGACAGAAACTGATAAACAGCTTCCTGGAATGTTCCTCCCACTCAAGACTGATATAGATTTTCTGAGGCAGCCCAGTGGATGTCTGAAGAGCATGTCTTTGCTCACACAGACTGTGTCACCTATACCAGACTGGCAGGAAACCGCAGGGAGTTATCAGACCCTCACTGTGAAACATCATCAGGGCAAACATTCATGGCATCATTTGCACTGCAATAGTTGGTTTAGATCACTGGCTTAATAACATCCTGTACTGAAGGTTTAGGCTGGAAGAATGAGGAAGCCGTATATTAAGAATCTAGCTGGAGTGGAGGAGCAAAAGGATTTAGGAGCAATTAATACAGAATTCATAAAGATACCCACACTCATCAATAAGTTATAAATATGTGGAACGGTTGAGATTCATTTTTAGAGGAATATAATAAAATGTGAAATTTTTTGTGAAAACTCGATAAGAACTTTCCTCTATCCTTTAGTTTGACCAATTTTCTGTCAGACCCAGTTTATCTGGCTGTGGGTCAATTTGGAAAGTCCAATTTTAAGCCTGTGGTCGACTCCATTTTGATTTAACACTTGGAGTCCTGTTGAAGTGTAATACCCAAAACATTGACTGCTCTTTTCCTCCAGATGCTGCCTGGCCTGCTGTGTTCTTCCAGCCTCCTGTTTGTCTATATTAGATTCTAGCATCTGCAGTTTTTTTTTGTCTCTAACCAGGTGTTAAATCAAAATGGAGTTGACCACAGGCATAAAATTGGACATTCTAAATTGACCCACAGCCATAGAAACTGGGCTTGACAGAAAATTGGTCAAACTAAAAGCTAGAGGGAAGGTCATTGATGAAGCAGCTGTAGATGGTTGGGCTAGGACACTACCCTGAGGAACTCCTGCAAAGATGTCCTTGAGCTGAGATGACTGACCTCTAACAACCACAACCATCTTCCTATGTGCCAGGTATGACTACAACCAGCAGAGAGATTGCTTCCTGACAGTAATAAAAGTAGAATAGTGCAAATACTGGCATTCTGAGATAAAAAAAACAGAAAATGCTGGAGTAATATAGCAGGTCTGGGAGCATCTTTGGAGACAGAAACAAAGTGAAAGCTTCAAATCCAAAAACCCTTCTTTGGAATGGAAGGGGCCTGGAAAACAATGGTTTCCTTTGCTGTTGATAAAGGTGGAGGAGGAATGGGTGCAGCAGATTGTGAGGGTGCCTAGAGCAAAAGACAAAGGATGTGTTAATGGTAATAAAGGAAAAACTGTGATGCCAAATCAGTGTGAACAGTATATTGGGATAGGAGAATACAGGTCAGCTCTGTTGAGAGCACTTTACAACCTTTAGGGCTTAATACTGAGTTCAACAACTTCAGAGCATGAATATTATCCTTCATTTTAATTACCGCCTCTTATTGAATCCTGTGTATTATGCCCCAAACTGCAAACATGTTTGTGTTATACCTTTCCAGGATTAAACAAAAAAACCCTAAAAACCAACTGCAACTCCTGGGCTATTTTGCTATGAAGATCACAGCTCAGGGACATCCATTAGACACTTCTGCACTGCAGGTTAAAAACAAAAGACTTTTTCTTGCTCTGAGTGCTGGAAGCCAAGCAAACCAGTGAAGTCACCACTGAGAAAAAAAACACAGGACAAAAGCCTAACAGTTAACTGCAAGGCCAAGAATCTTGAAATCAACTGCTTCACTGCCAATACTGGTGTTACGGGTCAATACAGTGTGGAGCTGG
>NW_025971109.1:0-11097 GCF_021869965.1 Rhincodon typus | reverse complement strand
CCTCTGATGTTGCCTGGCCTGCTGTGCTCCTCCAGCTCCATACTGTGTTATCTCTGACTCCAGCATCATCAGTTCTTACTATCTCTGACAGAAATGAAGAGATTATTTTTCTCCAAGTCAAAAATCTTCAGAATTCTCTTTCCCATAGAACAATGGAGGTCATTGAATTTATAAGGTAGGAGTAGGTAGATTCTTAATGAATGAGGAGTGAATCAGGGGTGCACATATGGGGGTGGGGCCATCAACGATCATGTTGTATAGCACAGCAGGCATGAGGGGCCGATTGGCCTGCTCTGGATATGTTCATATGTATGCTCATGTCTTGTGTTGAAGATCTTTCTTTGACATGCAAATGCTGTTTAGATCATTCTGGCTGCCTTTTCAGTATTACATTTGTCTTATTTCTGAGCTATTTTCTTTCATGGCCTAAAATACCATTTAATTCTTATCACAGTTGTTCTTCAATATGTTTGAGGCAGGAGTGCCTAATTTTTTTTATTGTTCTGTATGTGTCTATGTTAGCTTGACAACACCACTCCATTATATAGGTACTCTTTGATACTTCTAAGGCATTCATCTGGTCAGTAAGATTCAGAGTAGTCATAAGTTGTTTGGTGAGCTCATAGTGAGGGTTGGTTATTTCAGGTGGTTGGATGGCTAGTTTGTAATGCAAAGTAATGCCAACAGTGTGGATTCACCTACCCCCATCTTACTGAGGTTGCCATGACGGAGTCTCCTTCTCAATCTCTCCCCTCACCTGAAGAGTGGTGGCCCTCAGTTTAAGTCACCACCAGTTGCTTCTCTGTGATGAGAGAGCAGTCCTAAGGTCTGGTAAGACCATGGTGACTTTAGTTTTTTGGTGAGATCTCCTCATCTTCATTTGTTTTGTAAGAATGTTTCTTTACCCCGATCCATGTGATATTTCAAACAACTTAAGATGCTTAATTTTTATTTTAATGGGATGTGGGTCCTCAGTAGCCAGGCCAAAAATTATTGCCCAACCCTAATTGCCTTAGAGAAGATGGAGATGAGATGCCTTCTTGACCTGGTGCAGCCCTTGGGGTTTAGAAAGACCCATAGTGCTGTTAGGAAGGGAGTTCCAGGATTTTGGCCCAGCAACACTGAAGGAACAGTGCTATAGTTCCCAGTCAGGATGATCTGTATCGTGGTTGAAAACTTGCAGATGATGGTGTTCCAAAGCAACTGTTACTGTTTTCCTTCTAAGTGATAGAGTTTTCAGGTTTGAAAGGTGCTGCAGAATCACTGAATCCCGACAGTGTGGAAGCAGGTCATTGGGCCCATCGAGTCCATACTTGTCATCTGAACAACATCCCACCCAGACCCACTCCCCTACCTGTAACCCTGCATTTCCCATGGCTAATCCACATAACCTGCACATCTTTGGATTGTGGAAGGAAACCCACATAGACACCGGGAGAATGTGCAAGTTCCACACAGACAGCTACCCGAGGGTGGAATCGAACCCGAGTCCCTGGCGCAGTGAGGCAGCAGTGCTAACCATTGAGGCACAGTGCTGCTGGTAGGTGGGGCCTTGGTGAGCTCCCACAGAGCATCTTGTGGATGGTATTCACTGTTGCTACTCTGCATCGGTGGTGAAGTTTATACATGTTGGAGCTGATGATAGGATTGGAAAAATAACCAGGTTGCTTTATCTTGGATGGCATCAAACCTCTTGAGTGTAGTTGGAGCTGCATTCATCTAGTCAAGTTGAGAGTCTCCAGGTCTGTGGATTGTAGATGGTACTCAGACTTTTGCTGCAATATTTCTATCCTCTAACCTGCTCTCGTAGCCACAGTACTTACATGTCTCATCCATTTCAGTTTCTGATCAATGGTAACCCCAATGAGGTAATTGTGGAATTCAGCAACTGTATTTCCATTCAATGACAACAGGGTGATTGTTAGATACATGGGATGTGGATATTACCTGCTGGGCAGCATTTATTACCCATTCCTAGTTCCCCTTGAGAAGGTGTTGGTGAACTACCTTCTGTAACTGCAGCAGTCCTCTTGATGTAGGTAGACACACAATACCTTTAGAGATGGAGTTCCAAGCTTTTGACCCAGTGACACTGAAGGAATGACAATGTATTTCCATAACAGGATGGTGGCTTGAGGGGAACTTGCAGGTGGTGGTGTTCCCATGTATCTACTGCCCTTGTCCTTCTAGATGGTAGCAGCCATGGGTTTGAGAGGTGCTGGCTAAGGAGTCTTTCTCAGTGCAACTTGTAGATAGTACATACTGCTGCTACTGAGTGTTGGTGGTGGAGGGAGTGGATGTTTTACTTAATCTGTATAACAGTCTTGTAATGTGAAGAGGATGCCTGATTTCCGTTTGTGTATTGTTTGATCATTACTCTATCAGTAAACAATCTTTTATCAATAATTTGAGGATTATTTTTCACATTGCATTCTTAAAATTGAAATTTGCCCTCATTCAGAGCACGATATAATATGATTTCACTTACCATTAGGCAAATATTCAGGCCTTACACAATCATGAAGATTAATCCTAGTTTTAATGATGTGTTTTCATATATTTATATCTTTGAGGCTCTGTCTATTATCATATTGTGTATAGTCCACATTGTCATCTTATCCATAGTATACATTGTCCATTGCCAGAAATGAGGTGAGTCACTGAGATGGTTTCAGAAAATCCAAAAAAGCTGGATTTGGTCCCCAGTCCCATTATTACATTTTTGTCACCATTTTAAAGCACAGCAATTATTAATGTAAATATCTCCAAATAGCACAACAGTTTATAACACAGTGATTAAAAAGAGGTCAGCCAGGTTAACCTCATAGAATATGAGTTCCTGATTGAGGCTGTTAATCTGGTCCAACCAGGGATGCCTGGCTGACACATATAAACAGGAGTGTCAGACATCCTGTTCACTCTGAGAGCTGGTTCTAGGGGAGCTGAATTAGTGTCAAGGACTCTCCTTGTGTAAATAAAGGGTGATTTGGTGACAGGATATCGGCCTTTGTGGAGTTTTTCCGTGGCAACGAGAGAAAAGCATGCTCCTGAAGAAATTCGCTCACAACAGTTGTCTTTGAGATTCTGTAAGCATACCTTTACGGTCATATATTTGTAATAATAACAGACCACAAACCCTTGCTAGGTCTACTTAAAGAGGTCAAGGCAGTGCCACCCATAGTTTCAGGCCGAACTCAGCAGTGGGCTCTAATATTGAGGACATTGCAAGTTGGAATACAGTCCGGTAAGCCAAGTAGCAAATGCAGATGCATTGAGCCACCTCCTTCTGGCAGATATACCACCGGTGGTACCACCACTGGAAGAGTCTATAACAGTTTTAAATTTTCTAGACACACTTCCAGTCACAGCTGACAATATGAGATTTTGGACGCAGAATGATCCGGTCCTCACAAAACTGAAACAGCTGGTGATGATGGGGGATACCAAGGGCCATTACAACCAGAATTGAAACCTTTTTAGATCCGGAGGGACCAGATTGCAGTAGACGATGGCATATTATTATGGGGAGCAAGAGTGATTGTCCCAAGCAAAGGTCGCTGCCAGATACTGACTGAACTCCACCAGGGCCATCCAGGGGTTTCCAAAATGAAGGCATTATGGCTGGTGGCCAGGATTGGATGCAGACATAGTTGTGTTGTTGGTGGGCAGTGCCCAAAGTGCCAACAAGGATAAAAATTACTGCCAGCAATTCCCCCACATTCGTAGGAATGGCCGCGTTAGCCTTGGACTTGGTTACACATTGACCTTGCATGTCCTTTCATGGGCTCAGCGTTCTTACTCATTGTGGACACCCAGTCAAAGTGGCTGGACCTGCATAGAGTTCATTCATCAAATTTGTGGACAAAGATAGAAAAACTGTGAGCATCTTTTGCAATACACAGACTCCCAAAAGAGTTGGTCACAGATAATGGGCCATCATTTGCCAGCAGGGAAATTGAGTATTTCCTAAAGTCAAATGATATTCATCACATAAGGACAGCTCCATATCATCCATCATCCAAAGAGCTGTTCAAACTTTGAAGGCAGGCTTAAAGAGAGCCTTTAGCTTCACTAGATACCAAACTGTCCCGGTTCCTATTTGATTATCAGACCATCCCTTATGAACCTACAGGCATAGCTCCAGCAGAGTTGCTGATGGGGAGAAGACTCTACACCAAGTTAAATTTGGACCTGGGTGTGTGGTGAAATGGCATCAGAACACCAATGCTAGACACCAGATTCCGCTAAGTGAGAGAGACGGTTTACTCCAGGTGATGAAATTTGGTGTAGGAACCACAGGAATAGCCCTGCAAGGCTAAGAAGCATGGTCGACACCCTCAGGTCCCATGAGTATAAAGTTCAGGCAGTACAATGGTCCTGAACAAAGACAAGGATCATATGAAAGCTGCGAACTCACAAATGATGTGGAAGCAAAACGCGCCCAGCTCTTCAACAGCTTTTCTGACTGTTCTGGTACCTGTGGATCGAGGAGTTCAAGATAGCTTAGAATCTGAGATGGACATCGCAGATGTCACCACCTCGATGTCTTTGCCGCCTGATGAAGAGAATGAATTTCACCTGAGATGCTCTGGGTGTTAAAGGGAAGCTACTGTGTGTTACATGCCACCCGTATCAGAGGCAGAGTTGGAGAAACCTGACCTGGTGCTAGAACGCTCCAGGAAGAGCTACAAATAAATAAACCGGCCTATGTCCTCAAACTCAGAGGAGGAGGGATGTAGTGATTGTAACGAAGTCAGCTAGGTGGGCCTCATTGAATATGAGTTCCCTGATTGGGGATGTTAAACTTGGGGTCTAATCAGGGAGTCCTGGCTGACAGGTAAGAACAGGAGTGTCAGAGGTTCTGTTCACTCTGACAGCTGGCTCTGAGGAAGCTGGATCAGTCTAAAGGACTCTCCACGTATAAATAAAGGGCAACTTCATGACAGGATACCAACCTCTGTGGAGTTATTTCAGCTGGTACCTGAGATCTCAACTTTCACTGCGAGAGGGTAGAAGACCCATTGAATAACTTGGGAAAGATCGAATTATAAAGGGGTTTGGGGCTATTGGTGAATGAGAGCATGAGTGGGGAGCAATAGGCTGATCCTTGTGATACTTATCTATCAGGCAATACTGACCATGTTACCAAGTCAGTTTTCCCTTTTGAAACGTAATATGCCTCCAGGCCATCATGAAATTAAATTGTTTTATTCCATATTTTTGCTGTAAAATCTCATGACAAAAAACAGGCAAGAATCAACTTTGATTAATAAATACTACTGTATGCTGAACACAGTCTTTTTCATCTGATTTTATTCCCCATGAGAAGCTTTTCGGTCGATTCTTTCACTCAACAGCAATGTTCTGACATCTCCCATGAAAAGCAATATCCCTTTCTTTGAAGTGACGTTGAAGGTTTCTTGTTGGTGCGGTGCTCCCTCTGTCCAGCAGATGGCAATGGTGGACCATGTCTGTGGACTCTTCCAAACAGACATCATAGAGTTCCACAACACTGAAAAAGGGCCTTTGGCCTATTGAGTCTGCGTCATCTAAAACAATCACCTTGCTATTCTAACCCCATTTTCCAGCACTTGGCCCGTAGCCTTGCAAGTAAAAATGCCTTTTAAATGTTATAAGTGTTTCTGGCTCTACCACCCTTACAGGCAGTGAGTTCCAGATTCCCACCATCCCCTGAATGAAAAGGTCTGTCTTCACATCTCCCCCAAACCTTCTGCCCCTCACCTTAAATCTATGCCCCCGATCATTGATCCCTCCATCAAAAGGAAAGGTTCCTTCCTGTCTATCCTATCTATGCTCCTCATAATTATATATGTGTGTGTATATATATATATATATATATATATATATACACACACATCTTAATCACGTCCCTTCTCAATCTCCTCTGTTCTAAGGAAATCAACTCCAGTCTGTCCAAAGTCTCTTCATAACTAGAACTCTCCAGCCCAGGCAACATCCTGGTAAATCTCCACTGCACCGTCTCAAGTATTATCACATCTGGATGCCATCCCCATCCCTTACTGCAGTGCTTCTTAAACTTTATTTAATGGAGCCTTTTCAAATGGATTAATAATCAGAGACCAATACCCAACCTACCACCCAACAGTAATATGCTGTAAACTCCTTGCTTACTTTGTTACCGAAAGTGAAGTTTTTTGGTGTCCTGCTAAAAGAAAATTTCATGGAATTTTGCCAGGCTGCTGGATGTGATTGGTGATGTGAAAAAACTTTAACTACCCTTCAGCTGAAAGGGAACATGCCTGTTGAATACTTCATCACAATACACCTCTCTGCTCTTACTGGAATGGGATTGTTTTGGCTTTTGATGGATTTTCAAAGGTAAATCTCCACCACTTATCTACCTACTGTACATTTCCTTTTATTCATCCACAGGATGGGGGCATCACTAGCAAGGCCAGTATTTATTGCCCATTCCTAATTGGCCGGAGGGCAGTTATGAGTCAACCACATTGCTGTGGGTCTGGAGTCACATGGAGGCCAGACCAGGTAAGAATGGCAGTTTCCTTCCCTAAAGGACATTAGTGAGCCAGACAGGATTTGCCAACAACTGGCAATGGATTCATGGTCACCACTAGACTCTGAATTCCAGATATTTTATTGAATTCAAATTCCACCAGCTGCTGTGGTGAGATTTGAACCAAGGTCCCCAGAGCATTACCTGGGTCCCTGGATTAACAGTCCAGCAACAATACCACTAGGCCATTGCCTCCCCTAAACATCTGATGTTCTAGCCTGGATTCTTCATATTTTCATCCAGAGTCAGATGAGATTTCTGAGTTACTCTTAAACTACACAGTCACAGCCTGTGCATGATGGGAGGCAACTGTGCTGTACAGGCTCCAACCTCCTAGCAGAGTACAACCATATTACTGCAGTAGTCACAGTTACACCTCAGAGGCGCTTCTACATGTTCATTGAACCCTGTCTCTACAGCTGCTGAGTGTTTCAGCGATTATTTCCTCCCCTTGTTTACATTATACTAATGGACTACCTGGAAGGGTATTGTTTAATTGGAAGGGGTTCAGAAAAGATTTACCAGGATGTTGCCAGGATTGGAGGGTTTGACTTATAAGGAGAGCCTAGATAAGCTGGAACTTTTTCCACTGGAGGTTGAGGACTGACTGTATAGAGGTTGAGAAAATCATGAGGAGAGTAGATAAGGTGAATGACAAATGTCTTTTCCCTAGGGTGGGGGAGTACAAAACAAGGGGGCATATTTTTAAGGTGAGAGGAGAAAGGGACCTGAGGGGCAACCTTTCACTCAGAGGGTGGTTCATTTGTGGAATGAACCTTCAGAGAAGGTGGTAAATGCAGGCACAGATATATTTAAAATACATTTGGACAGGTACCTGAATAGAAAAGGTTTAGGGGGATATGGGCCAAATGCAGGCAAGTGGGACTAGCTTAGTTTGGGAAGCTTGGTCAGCGAGGACAAGTTGGACCAAAGGGCCTGTTTCCTTGCTGTATATCTCTATGATTGTATGTGTGCCATTGGGATGTTGCTACAAACTGGAGATTTGGCTTTCATCCAAGTCTAGATACATGCCCAGCTATTGTGCTCTGTGAAAACCCTTAGCCGGAGCAGGTTGACGAAGCGGCTCCTTTCTATCCTGCCTCCAGTCCTCGGAATTCATTCTCTGGGACCACTCAGGATTCGCGGTCCACCAGAGGCCTCTTGCTAATCCTCTTGTTCCCGTTTTCAGAACTGCCTAGTCTCTGGTGGCCAGCCAGTCACCCTGATCTGTGGGAGACCCCAGGCCTTGGGCCTGCACCATGAGTTGAGCCCTTCACTGCATCACTTGAGTGAATAAAGGGAACCAAGATGGCAGCCAATAGTCACTGCCCCCAATCTGTACCATCAAGTCAATGGATTGTTTTCACCTCACAGAAAGCCTATACAGACTCCAGTGTCAGAACCACCAGATTAGTCGAGCAATAAAGATTTCACACATCTCTCTTTCTCCTCTGTCTGTTTTCATAGAAGTATAATAAATTGACAGCACACGACTGGATCTGTTCACGCTGAAAAAGAACAATTCAGCCTCACACCATTTTCCAGCTCTTGGGGCCTTATTTTCTTTTTATTCATTCACGGGGTAAGGGTGTCACTGACTAGGCCAGCATTTATTGCCCATCCCCAGTTGCCCATAGGGCACTTAAGAATGAACCATACTGCTCTGGGTCTGGAGTCATCTGTAGGCCAGACCAGGTAAGAATGGCAGTTTTCATCCCTAAAGGACATTTGTGAACCAGACGGGTTTCTCCTGATAATCAACAATTGATTCATAAAAACCGAAATAACTGTGGTTGCTGTAATTCAGGAACAAAAACAAAGTTGCTGGAAAAGCTCAGCAGGTCTGACAGCATCTGCGAAAGAAAAAACAGAGTTAACGTTTCGGGTCTGGTGACCCTTCCTCATAACCAGTTCTGAAGAAGGGTCATCGGACCCGAAACGTTAACTCTGTTTTTTCCTTCACAGATGCTGCCCAACAATTGATTCATGGTCATCATTGAATTCAAATTCCATCATCAGCAGTGGCAGGACTTGAACCCACGTCCCCAGGATATCACCTACGTCTCCACATTAATGATCTTGCAATAATAAGACTAGGCCATCGCCTCCCCCAAAGTAGGTTTCATCACTTCCAATGAATATGCAATCATTTTATTTGAATATGATAAAGGTTTCTCATTCTACCACCATTTCCAGCAGTAGAAATACATACCTATTGATTGTTTAGGGGAGGTGGTGGTGTAGAAGTAATAGTACTCAGCTAGTAATCTTGAGCCCCACACTAATGTTCTGCTGACATGGGTTCAAATCCCACCTGGGCAGATGATGAACTTTGAATTCAATAAAAATCTGGAATTTGAAAAAAAATACAAGTCCAATGGGGTCCATTGTCATAAAATCCCATCTGGCTCACTAATGCCCTTTAGAGAAGGAAATTTGCCATCCTTACCTGGTCTGGCCTACATGTGACTCCAGTCCCACAGCAATGCAGTTGACTCTTAACCATCCTTTGGGTAATTAGGGCCATAAATGCCAGCCATAAATCATGAATACTGATTAAAAACAAAATGAGGTCTTGGGACTTCAGGTTCAGAATCTGCTCCTGGTCTGTCAACATCATCCAAAGGTTGGATGTTCTTAAGGGACACAGATTCTGATGAAACTCCAACAGTTCAGGCAGGTCCCTGTGGACAGAAACAAAATCAATGCTTCAGTTCATTGAGCCTTCATCAAAGGGGTTTAGCTTATCCAAGATCATCAAGTTGGATTGTTGACTCTGTTTCCCTCCAGGGGCACTGCCTGACCTGCTGGCTTTATTTTCAGCAGCCTTTGTTTTTGTTTGAGATTTCCAGTGTTCACAGCAGAGTCATAGATTCATACAGCATGGAAACAGACCCTTTGGTCCATCCAGTCCATACCGAGCATAATCCCAAACTGAACTAGTCCCACCTGCCTGCGCTTGGCCCATATCCCTCCAAACATTTCTTATTCGTGTACTTATCTAAATGTCTTTTAAATGTTGTAATTGCGTACCCGCAATCCACCACTTCCTCTGGAAGCTCGTTCCACACGCAAACCATTCTCTTTGTAAAAGAATTGACCCTCATGTCATTTTCAAATCTTTCTCCTCTCATCTTAAAAATATGTCCCCATTCTTGAAATCCCCAGCCCTAGGGAAAAGATACCTGCCATCGCCTTATCTATACACCTCACGCTTTTATAAACCTTTATAAGGTCATCTTTCAACCTCCTATGCTCCGGTGAAAAGGACCCAGCCTATCCAGCCTCTCATTATAACTCAAACCCTCCATTCCTGACAACATCCTGGTAAATCTCTTCTGAAACCTCTCCAGCTGAATAATATTTCATTTTAGCCTCAGTTCAGGAGTTTGTTTCTCGAACGGAAAGCATCTTTCCTCTACGGGGCCGCTCTTGTCTATGGAGACTTAATCTGAAGGGAAAAAAATGCCTTTATTAAGTAACAAAATCGATAGAATTATGTTTATATGTGACAATTAATATTGCAAAAATAGTCACAACAAAATGGCCTTACAAAGGCTACAAACAAAAAGCAGATGAACTGAGGATGTAAACAGAAATAAGTACAATCTGGTAGCCATTACAGAGGCATGGCTGCAGCATGACATTTACTGGGACCTGAATATTGAAGAGTACATTTAGGAAGGATAGAAAACTCAGAAAGGGTGGAGGGATGGCTCTACTAGTTAATGATGATATTAGCACGATAGAGAGGGATTCCAGAAAAACAGGATGCAAAAGCAGTTGGAGTGGAGATGAGAAATTACTGAAGGCAGGAAGTCACTTGTGTGAGTGGCGTAAAAGCCCCTTTAACAGTAACCACATGGTAGGGTGGGGCTTAAAGGAAGAAATAATGAGAGGTTGTCAGAACAATACTTTGATAAACACAGATGATTTGATATACTCCCTAGAAAAGTCAAATTGGGAAAGGTGGCCGAGTTGTAGAGTTCATGGAATGTTTTTCAATCAGACAGAATCAACATGGAGGGGAAATCTATAATTAACCAATTAATTAGAATCTTTTGAAGAAATAACTTGTGGTTTGGCTAAAAAGGAACCAATAGATGTACTATACTTAAATTTCCAGAAGAAATTTAACAAGGTGCCAAAGCAAAGGACACTGCAGGAAATAAAAGCTTATGGTTCAGGGGACAACATATTGGCATGAGTAAAATATTGGCTGGCTAACAGTGTAGATATGAATTGGGGATCATTTCTTGTTACAAGAAATAATGATTGATGTGCCTCAAATTTTTATAATTTATGTAAATGATTTAAATGAGGGGACTGAAGGTAAGCTTGCTAATTTTGTTGATGAGGCAAAAGAAGGTTGGAAATTAAGTTGTGAAGAGGATGTAAGGGATGTATATAGGTTAAGTGAGTAGCTAAAGATCTCACGAATGGAGGATGTAGGAATGTCAGCATAGAAAATGTGAGATAGTAGGAACTGCAGATGCTGGAGAATCCGAGGCAACAAGGTGCAGGGCTGGATGAACACAGCA
>NW_025971108.1:0-11100 GCF_021869965.1 Rhincodon typus | reverse complement strand
GGGATGTGGATGGAAGTAAACAGTGCTGTCTCATCAAATGAGATGATTTTGTCCTTGTGGATTCTGGTGTCTTTGTTATTGAGGAATCCTTAGGCCGAGTGGGTTGAGCAGTTCACTAGGTATATCAGTTCTGTTGTAATTCTTTAGCCAGTCTTGTGTGTTGCTGTACCTGGGAGGGAGTCTATGGGCCTAAAAAGGAGCTTGTGGCTTGTGTACCCTGGGGAGTCCATAGAAGCAGGGTGTGTTCAATCCCTCTGGTAGTCTGTTCTGTTAGTTTCCCCTGTCTGGTGTAATTTCCTTAGGGTAGCAATGATTTAACGTTTAAACTTGGTGTTTGGATTTTAGTGGCACAAATTGAGCAAAATCCTTTTCACTCGTCGAGGCAAATCATACCTTGCTCAAGTACATCAGGCTAATAGAACAAATGTAGAATCCTGTTAAAGCTACAGGTTTGTAGTTGATTTACTAGTAAAAAGGTGAACTTGAATGAGGTCTAGTCAAAACTGACAGGATGAAGCTGTTCATGAATCTGGTCTGTCTTCAAACTTCAATATCTCCCTGTCTGACAGGGTGGAAGAAGGTAACTGAGGTGGGAGGGGTCTTTGATTATGTGGACCACTTTGCTGAGGCAGTGGGAAGTGTAGACAGTCAATGGAAGGAAGGCTGATTTGCATGATGGGCTGGCTGTGTTCTCAAGTCCAATTTCTTCCAGCCTTGGAAAGCAAGTGAAGTATTAGGCTGTGATTGTATCTGGATTGGATGCATTTTCTGGTGCATCTCTTACAAATTAGTAAGAGTCTTTGTGGATATACTTTTTAGAGGAAGTAGAGGTGTGTTTTCTTGACTGTACTATTGACATGACTGGACCAGGGTAGAGGACAGTGACGTTTAAGCAGGAATTTGAAGCTCTCCTGTCTCCACATCACCACCATTGTCAATGCTTTGTACCATTAAGTCAGTTAGATTCTTGCCTTGTTCAAGACAAATTGACTTCTCATTATGGGGCTATGAGGATGCTCAGCACAGATTCTGGTAAAAGCTTTGCTTGCTCCTTGACTGGAGTGTGGCTGTACTCAATGCTGCAGAATCACAAGATGGTCTAATTTCCTGACAGATCTTGGTTCGGTCTCAAATACCAGTCCCTCCAACAGTCACAATTATGGTGCTACACAAGCACATGACAGTCACTGTCCATGTTTTGAGTTTGGAAGCTTATGGGTGTGTCTGGGTTGGGGTTTTGCATTTGATTTGGAAGTGGGGTTTCAAGGAACCAGAATCCTGTGGTACAGCTATCCCTCGGTGAAGGTGCCTTGATCCTGAGACTCCATCATATCAGGGGCCTGTCTGTATACAAAGATACCTGATGTCTGTCTGCCAAATAGAGCCAGTCAGCTCCCTGGATTGACATGATGCTACAGGGTAACTTGGTGTCAGGATTGCTGAGACTGGGCCCAATTTTAGATTCATCTTTTTTCCATGTGAATATTTCCGTTGGAAGATAATGGATCTGGGCCACAGCACTGCACGCAAACTCCAGCCCTTTAGGAAAAGGACCACAGTGACTTCTTTCTCTGACACTAGCCCTTTTTTGGTATCATGGACCCTGCAGCTAATGGTCAGTGGGAATGGGGATTGCGGTAAAAGTTGTGCTTGGGTATCTGCCAATGTAGTTGGAAAGGGAGGACTGGGGCATTGCCCATGTAGGTATAGGGCAGCATCACCTTGCTCACATAAACATTAAACTTCTGGGATTTGATGAGCAAACAAGAGCAGCACTGAGCTCTTACAGAAACTACTGCAGATTTTGCTAAGGCCAGCACTTGGCCCATGGTGAGAGAGGAATTAAACATGTCAGAGCCCCTGCAATTTCCTGCCTCTGCTCCCACAGCAGCCTGGGATGCAATTCATCTGGACCAGGGGCTTTGTCCAAATTTGAAGCCTGACAGAGCCTCCAAACCCTTGCCCCATTTCCTTATGCCAAATGCACAATTTTCTCAGTCCTTTCTGCGTACTCCTTTTTGACATAAGCTAAGAAATAGTAACAGGAGTAGGCTGTCTGGCCCATCAATCCTGCTCTGCCATTCAATAAGATCATGGCTGATCTTTCAATGGACTCAGCCACCTGCTCACCACAACCTTTCATTGCTTTTACTGTTGAACAATCTATCTTTTGTCTTAAAAACATTCAACAAGGTAGCCCCAACAGCTTCACCGGGCAGGGAATTCCACAGATTCATAACCCTTTGGGTGAAGAAGTTCCTCCTCAACTCAGTGCTGAATCTGGTCCCCCTCATTTTGAGGCTATAGCCTCTTGTTCTAGTTTCACCTGTCAGTGGAAACCACCTCCCTGCTTCTGTCTTAGAGAAACATATCTATTCCCTTCTTCACTTTATAAGATCTCCCCTCGTTCTTCTAAATTCCAATGAGTGTGGTCCCAGTCTAATCAATCTCTCCTCCTAAGCCAATCCTGTCAACTCCAGTATGAGCCTAGTGAACCTCCCCTGCACCTGCTCTAGTTCTTGTACGTCCTTTCTCAAGGAGACCAAAACTGTCCACAGTACTCCAGGTGTGGCCTCATCAGCACCCTATACAGCTGCAGCATAACTTCCCCTAGTCTTAAACTCCATCTCTCCGGCAAAGAAGGACAATATTCTATTTGCTTTCTTAATTACCTGCTGCATCTGTGATCACTCATTCTGAGAGGATCCCTAATTGAGAGATTATTCATGATTCCCGTCTCATGACACAGGACCAGATCAAGGATAGCTTGCTCCCTCGTCGGTTCCGTTACGTACTGTTTGAGGGAACCATTGTTTTCCTTCTCTGAACTCAAGGCTGCTTTGCCTGACTTGATTTGACCAAACAATATGTAGATGAAAATCCCCCATGATAACTGCTGCCACCCCTTTTGGTATAGAGGGCACCCCAGCTAATAGTCTGGGAATGGGGATTGTGGTAAGTTGTTGTGCTTGGGTATCTGCCAATGTAGTTGGAAAAGGAGGACTGGGGTGTTTCCCATGTAGGTACAGGGCAGCGTCACCTTGCTCACATCAAGATTAAACTTTTTGGGATTTGATGAGCAAACAAGAGCTGCACTGAGCTCTTACCAACGTTTGCAGTAATTTCTGCACTTTGTACAAGACTTGCTCCCCAGCACTCCTGAACAGAGGAGTTTTTAAAAATTTGTCAGAGCCTCCATTCCTTGACTGCCTCTATACATGGTACCCATGGTAGTGTCTGCCCCTTGATTGTGCCAGGGTCCCCAGATGCCACTCCAGCTCTGCAACTCCAGCTTTCAGGAGCTGTAGGTTCAGACAGTACTTGCACACATGCAGTTCCTGGGCACTGGAAATGTGCCTGTCTTCCAACCTCTCTCTTTTTTGGTTAGAGGACAGATGGAAACACTGCAATGGAAAGTTTGGGGCTGGCAGTACTGTAACACCAGGCTCCTCCATTATGCCCTTTACACCCACACTGACTGCAAAGTCTACTCCCAGATTGCGAACAAACCATGTCTCAGCACCCTCCTGGTTGGATCATGTTGTCAGGCATGTTCTCTGCCCAGAGTGGGATGTTATCAGTGATTTTTGTGGGAGCAGTTGGCACAGGTATCTGACAACTACAACTGCTTTGGGTCTCAAATCATGCAGACCACATGAAAGGCAGGCTTAATTGCCTTTGATAGAAAGCAGTGAACCAAATGGCTTTCTCACTGAAATCTTGG
Organism: Rhincodon typus; assembly: GCF_021869965.1. Classification (NCBI taxonomy): domain Eukaryota; kingdom Metazoa; phylum Chordata; class Chondrichthyes; order Orectolobiformes; family Rhincodontidae; genus Rhincodon; species Rhincodon typus. The sequence continues at coordinate 7,376 of NW_025971108.1, read as the reverse complement.
TTATTCTGTAAATTCCTCATGGGCCTTTGGACTCTCATCACCTTACTCCTCTGATCACAGAATTGTAAATCCCAGCTTCAAGAAAGCTAATCCCGTGCAATCTATTAACGGTCAGATTGTGAAGGGAATGTAATCCAAGCTGCTTCCCCATGGAATATGGGGGGCTGTTTGCCAGGTCACCATTAATTGTCCCTCCCTAATTGCCCTGGAAGGGAGTACCCACCTTGAACTGCTGCAGTCTCGGGGGGTAAGTGCACGCACCGTGATATTGGACCCAGTGATACTGAAGGAGCAGTGATACTGGGGCGTCAGGATGGCATGTAGCTCCAGGGGAGTGGGTGCTGTTCCCATGTACCTGCTGCCCTGTCCTTGTGCAATGGCGACACTTGTGGCTTGCTCCAAGGGCTGCCCAGAGCTGAGTTGTTGCAGAGCATCCTATAGTACCCACAGGTTTGCAGGATTTTGTCCAAGTACGATCCCCAAACACCCCACGTCCCCACCCCAAAGGAGTTGGTGTCTGCTGGAAATGGTCAATCTGCCTGTCTCTGTATCCAGAGGGATCTTGGGAACAGTGTGGCCCTCACCTCGATGGGTTTGGAGCTTTTGGCTTGAGGTCTTCCTCAAATATTCCATGTGCCAGTACCATCAGTGTTCCTGTCGAACCCATTTAGTTTCCATGTTTTGATATGAGCCCATATAGACAAGCACACCGCACCCCCCCACCCAAGGCCCAAGTATTGATCCAAACATGAGAATTTGGACCAGGAGGTGGCTATTCAGCCCCTTGAGCCCCTGTTTTTAGCCATTCAAGACATGTGGCTGAGGTCAACTTAGTCTCAGCTCTACTCCCTGCCAACCTTTAACGTGGATGAATGGTGATGTTGGTACAGTGTGGGGTTGAAAGGGTGGATCGTGCTGTGATAGGAGCAGCCTGGTGGGTGACACCAGCTTTCTGAATGTTTAAACTAAGGCCTGTTTCTCTTGCAATTCTCCATGAAGGCTAGTGGTTTGGAGCCCTGCCTCTGAGCAGGAGTGGCATCTGTATCTGCAGCTCAGTGACTGGGGTAGGGTGACCTGCCTTGGAAAGCCTCCTGTTCATCCTGTAAACCTAGTTCTGGTGTATCTGAGTGGGAGGCTTCAAGGATGGGAGCTTTGAAGGTGGGAGAAGCTGCATTGGTGGTGGTGTACAGCCTTGTCTAACCACTGTTTAGACTCCTGGCCTGCAGTCTACCTCTCCAACCTGAGGGAGGAGGAAGATAGACATGGAGGTTGTTGCTGTGAAAGTCAAGTCCACTGTGTGCCTCATGCTGTGAAGTCCACCACCCCCACCCCCCCAACTCTCACTCCAGTTGGTGTGAATCCAGTAGGAGCTCCCCCTGTGCCAGATAGGTATCCTTCTCAATTCTCCCTCCACATCTGGCACAGGGGAAGGCCATAGCAGTGAACATGCTTTGAAAAGACAAAGCTGGAGATGGCAGTGGGCCAGGCAGCATCGATGGGGAGCGAGCTAATGTTTCAAGTCCAGGGGTGACTGTCAGAGCTGATGGGAAGTGGACAAGGGGTAGCATTTACCCAATAGTATGGGGGAGTTGGAGTGCAGGGGGAGAAAGGCAGCTGATCCAGATTGTGATCAGAATGTGAGAATGGCCGAACAATGGTGTGTCTAACTGCCAGACAGTCCCACTGGGTGTGGGAAGGTGGGGAGAGAGGACATGGTGACAGAGAATGGAACAAGTAAAGCTAAAAAGGAAGAAATGGGATGGAGTTGACAACTGGAAGGCATTGCACTCCGTATTGAGCCCAGAAGGCCATAAAAGTGCCTAATCTGAGGGATATGTTCCTCCAGTTTGTGCTGTGATGCACAGGAACACTGCAGTGTGCTGGGGACAGACGTGTGAGTAGGAGAGCAGGGCGCTGTGTTGAATGACTGGCTCTGGGAAGGTCGGGGGTCAGGCTTGTGCACAGACCGGGGATGTTCCGCAAAGCGGTCACCAGTCTACGTTTGGTTTGTCCAACGAAGAGTAGGCCAAGTTGTGTGCAGTCAATACAATACAATACACAGGATTGGAGGAGGGACAGGTGAAATGCTGCTTCACCTGGAAAGACTGTACAGGCCCTTGGGTGGTGAGCAGGGAGGAGGTGAAGGGGCAGGTGTTGCACCTTGTGTGGTTACGTGGGAAGGTGGGGGTGGTGTTGGAATGGACTGGTGTCCCAGAGGGAATGTCACTGTGGAATGCAGATGGGGGAGTGAAAGAAAGTGGCAGTCAGGATTCGTGTGAAGTGGCAGAGAATGAACTTCAAGAGGCTACTGGGATGAAAAGTGATGACAAAGGGCACCCAATCAGTGATGGGAAGGGGCAAGAGCAGAAGCACAAGGTGATGGGTCAGAGGCAGTTTTGAGGGGCCTGTCAATCACAGTGGGTAGGAAACCATTGAGAGAAGGAAGCCATGTCAGCAGCACTGTCTTCAATGGTGGCATCATCTGAACAGATGCAACGTAGGCAAAGGAACTGGGAGAATGGGATGGAGTCCTTGCAGGACACGAGCTGTGAAGAGCTGTAGTGAAGGTTGCTGTGGGAGCCAGTGGCTTTGTAGTGAATGGCAGTGGGTAGTTCACTTCCTGAAATATAGACCGTGTCAAATGGACGATGGGGGGAGTTTGAGGGATGGAAATTGGAGACAAAACGAAGAAATTGTTTAAAGCCCAGGCAGGAGGTTGAGGGGATGCTGACGCTCTTGTGCATGTACCAAGGAGTGTGGGAGGAGGCCTACGTAAGATTGGGCAAGGATAATTCCACCTACCCCATCAAGAGGCAGGCATAACTGCACCCTGTGTGGGTGCTGATAGCCAATCCTTTAACATGGCAGAAGTGAGATGAATTGAAGGAGGAAGTTTCAGCCAAGTGCAGGAGTAGTGCTGGATGGGGATTGTTCAGGCATCTGCAAGCTCTGATTCTTCCTTGACCAGACCATTCTGGTGGGGAATGGAGTTAGAGAGGTGTCACACCTGCCTATGGATCAATGCAGGTTCCCAGGTGTTGAGTTTCTCTTGGGAATGTAGTTCATGTTATTGCCTTGAAGTGCAATGTTTTTCATTTTGGTCTTCCTGTTGTATTTTAAGTGGAAGCCTTTATTCATGATGGCGAGTCCCGTTATTCCAGAACAGTTGGACAATTTTCAGGTTCTTCACCATTGCAGTGCACAAGTCACTCAGTGCACTGTACCTTGGGAAGCTAGGGCAGGGCAGCTGATCCTCCTTATTGCCAATAGCATGGAGACTCCTGTACTGGCTCCCTTGAGGGTGCATATCATTGGATCCAGTGTGATGTTGAACAGAATGGTTGTTTTGTATATCCTGAGTGCAATGAAGTTTTGTTAGACTGCGTTTGCTGGGATTTCAGTAACAGTCGGTGTAAAATTGATTTTAAAGGCCTTGGCAAGATCTGAAGATAACGGAGGTCTTTCAAGTTCAATTTGTTGCCTTGAGTGATCTTGGCCAGGTCTGCAAAATGTTTGTTTGCCTGGTAATAAATTTGAAAAAATATAAATTGGAGGTTTTTGCCATGATTTTCATAAATGCTAAGTAGCATGGGGCCAATTTATGATAGGCATCCAGTTATCCATGTCTTTGAGCTTTGGCAGGTCTTGTCATCGGAAGGAGGACTGTTTTTTTTGACGTGTCAGGATTACAGAATCAAATGAGATCTCAACCACTGAAGAGTCACAGGATCTTTGGTATCACTGTCATAGATCCTTTAGAATATCTTCCACCTTCATGCTGTCAGGTCCCACCACACTGGCCCCAATGTTATTTTATTTTTGGCTTCATCAACTGCCCCCTCCTCCAAAGGGTGTCTCAGGCAATATCCAAGCCAATCCATGTCTTCAGCCATGGAAGTTAGCTTTAAGTTCAGGACCTAGTCTGATTTCAACTGTCATTCTCTATCTTTAATGAAGAATTCTACCATTCTTTTGGTCACTCTTTCCCCAAAGGATCTTGCACAACAATGTTGCTGATTTAATTCTCCTCCTTACACAACAACCAGTTAGGAATAGCCTGCTCTCTAGTTGGTTCCTTGACATTCGTCAAGGCAACTATCCCTCATGCGTTCCAGGAAATCCTCCTCCATCGCATGGTACAGCTACCACTTTGGTTAGTGCAATCAATATGCAGATTGAAGTCACCTTTAATAACTGCTGTACCCTTAGTGCATGCATCTCTAATTTCCTGTTTGATACAGTCCCCAATATCAAAACTACCATTTGGTCTGTACACAAATCCCACTAACATCTTTATCCCTTTTTTTTGGTGTTGTGTAGCTCCACCCATACAGATTCCACATGGTCCAGGCTAATGTCCTCCTTCACTAATAGTGTTAATCTCCTCTTCCTTAACCAGTAACACTACCCCATCTCCCCTTTATCTGTTCGGTTCATCTTTCCTGAACATGGAATAATCCTGGATATTGCGTTTCCATCCTGGAGCCAGGTCTGTGATCCCCATTACATATCCATCGATAACTGTGTATGCAGTTGATGCATCCACCTTTGGTACAAACGTTCCTTGTATTGAGACAGCCTTCAGGCTCATGTTTTTACCTTCATGGCCCTTGTGGAATCATGGTGTCAGGTGGCCCTTTTTTTTGGATTTCTGATTTTTGGTTTCTCTGCCTTCCACTGCCCCCGAGTCCTTTGTTTGTATCCCCAGTTTTGCCTTTCCTCTGACATCCTGCATTGGTTCCCATTTTCTGTCAGATTAGGTTAAACCTACCCCAACAGCATTAGCTAACACTCGGGTCCCTCAGACACTGGTTCCAGTCCTGCCCAGGTGCAGACTGTCTGGTTTGTACTGGTTCCACCTTCCCCCAGAACCAGTTCTAAAGTCCCAGGAATTTGAATCCCTCCCTCTTGTACCATCCCTCATGCCACTTATTCATAACTATCCTGCCCTTCCTACACGGGCTAGAACCTGATGCTCGCAAGCCTGAGGCTATGACCACCTTCTGAGGTCCTTTCTTTTAACTTTTTTAACTCCTGACTCCCTAAATCAAGTTTGTATGACCGCAATGTGTTTTTAATTTTGTTTTAAACCTATAATTGTTGATGCCTATATGCACCACCACAGCTTGCTGTTCATCCTCCCCCTACAGAATGTTCTGCTCTCGGACATCCTTGACCCTTGCCCCAGGGAGGCAACATACCATCTTGGGCTCTCATTTGCAACCACAGAAGCCTATCTCATCCCTTTACAATTGAAACCCCTGTAACTATTGCTCTGCCACACTTTGCTACACAGGACAGGAGAGAGCCAGCTATGGTGCCATGTGCCAGGCTCTGCCACCTTCCCTGGTGCCCCATCTCTTCCCCCCCCCCCCCCCAACCAAAACAGTATCAAAAATGGTTTTTGTTTTGGAGGGAGATGACTGCAGAGATCCCTGCCCTGCCTTCCTAGTCTTCCTGCAGTCACCCATTCCCATCTCCCTCCTCAATTTTTATCTGTGGGGTGACCAATTATAGTGAGTGTTATCCATGATTCCCTCCGCTCTGGAGCATCCATGAGGCTGTTGAGTGGTTGGGTAGGAGCTGCAGCTGGGGACACTTCCTGTACGTGAAGGAGTCAGGAACATTGCAAGGGTCCCTGAGTTCCCACCTGGCACAGGAGGAGCATGACACTGGTTGGGGATCTCCTGCCATGAGTTACCCTAAGGGGTAACATAACGAGAGCAGCAAAGCCAAGCAATAAAAGGAAAACTAGTCACCAGCCACTGAACTGAGCTGCTGACTGTCCAGGTTCAATTTCTGTTTTCCTTTTTATCCTCCTTGCCTTCAGCTGCTCTGACTGCCTTGCCTCATTGCTGATCACCCTCCTCATCAAAGCCTACTGAAACTTGCACTAGCACTCTCCAATAGAAAGCAACCCTTCTCAACATGACTGTTTCATTGCCCCCTCTATTATTGTCCGTTGCTGGTGACAGAGCTCACTCTTAGAATCCTCTTCAGTTGCTTCTCAGTAGCACCCTTCATTGGGATGGATGGAAATATGTTTTGCTCTTGAGCCCAGGGAGGAGAGAGACTCAAACCCCATCCCCCATAAAATTGGGAGAGGACAAGAGAAAATGTTGGATAGAAACTGGAATTGTCTGTTCTGAATTTATAACCAGGACTGATAATGGGGAATCTGTTGAAAACCTTAAAGAATGAGGGGAGGATTTCCGGACTTGGAAATGCAAATTAAATTCCAATCTAAGTCTTCAGTCACATCAGTCATCTGAAGTGGAATCATTGGCCTTGATGTGCAAGGAGGAATGTCTTCTATTCTGAAGAGGTCAGATACCAAAGACAGGAAAATTTACCAAGCAGCAAGCTGAATCAGAGGGTTACGGTATAGCACTGACTGGAAAGATCCTGAACCAATTCCACAGCTGGACAAAGGGTCACCCCATTGGGTGTGGAAACACCAGTGTACATTTTGTTGAGGTGGGCTCTGGTTTCAACTCATTAGACAATTCAGCAGAGAAACACAAATACAGGCACCATGGCCATGTGAGCACAATGGTAAGATGAAGTTTGAGTTTCCAAACCATGGTGTGAGCACATGTTCACATGCTCCCATGAGAATGCTACTCCCAGTCCTGCTGAGGTGCAGAGTTGCACATGGTTTCCTTTCCAAAACCCCAGGAATTCAATCCTCACTTGTTGTTCAGCCCTTTGTAAGCACTCGGCCTGCTTAAAATCCTGGTTATTCACACACGCACACCTCAGCCCACGTTGCTGCATTCTCCATACCCTCAGATTCCCTTCAGCCTGCAGAGCTATATCTAATGCTGCTGTAAGTGCCACCAGCTGCCATGGTCAGGTTTTAACTCCTTGGCAAAGGATTAGCCTGGGTCTAGAAATGCAATCACATGACCACTGGCATCTCAAACTGTGGTATACTAACTCCAGTGAAGCAGGCTCACTGGTCCTTGTTTAGGGTCTGGGTATTTGTGGCATGGCACATTACATATCCATCCCTAATTGCCCTGGAATCAAATGCTTATGGTTAGCCATTTCAGAGGGCAATTAACAGCCTAAACCAAAAACTGTGGGAAAACTCAGATCCCCTTCCAAAAGGATATGGAACCAGATGGATTTCAGCAACAAGTAATACTTTTCAGTCAGAGTCACAGGAGTTTGTTTCCAACTGCAACCCCTCTAGGCAGCTCAGCTGTTCCTGAATTTAATCTAACCGAATAAATATGGACCCCAATGAAGATGAAGGAGCTGAGAGGCTGACAACAAGGTGCAGGGCTGGATGAACACAGCAGGCCAAGCAGCATCATAGGAGCAGAGAGGCTGACAACAAGGTGCAGGGCTGGATGAACACAGCAGGCCAA
>NW_025971107.1:0-11101 GCF_021869965.1 Rhincodon typus | reverse complement strand
CCAAGCAGCATCAGAGGAGCAGGAAGGCTGACATTTCGGGCCTAGACCCTTCTTCAGAAAAATTTTCAAAACGTCAGCCTTCCTGCTCCTCTGATGCTGCTTGGCCTGCTGTGCTCATCCAGCTCTACACCTTGTTGTCCCTAGTACATTATCTGAGTTTCTGAATTAATAGCCTAGTGATAATACCATTAAGCCATCATCTCTGAGTTGAGTTTGATATATTTTAGTGAAGATGTCACACAATGCCCAATCCATAATCAAATGCTTGCCTTTCATTTCTTGTTGGAGGTGTTGAGTGTGGGTCTGTGTCTTTAAGATTTAAACACTTGGAGTAGCAGGTTTCAACTACTAGATGAAAACCAAATAAGGAGTGATAATGTCAAATTTAAGGAAACAAAATGGCAGAACCAACTGACCGCTGCACACGGGAGTACTTCTTTTGGTTGGAAAATTATTCTTTTAGTGCTTAAAACATCATTTTATCAGGAAGAGGACTGTATAGTTAAACATCTTCTTGTGACCATGATCTTTGATTGTAGGTGTTAGTTTTAAACCTGTAAGATACGTCTTTAACTGCTGTATCCTAAATTTCATGTCATGAAGCAGGGTGAAACTTCTTTTTCTATATTTGTAAGTGGGATAGAGGGTTAATAACTTGATTGTTCTTGAGCTTTAAGTAGGGAGAAGGCAAATCTGCTATTAAAGTTGGAGATCTGTACTCATGTAAATATATTGTGAATGATCTTCTGAATGCTATGTAATTAAGGCCATCTAGTCTTCAGTGAGGATTTTATATAAGCAGTTCCTGATGCTTAGTACTGTGCTGCCACCATGACATGAGCTGGTTAGTTAGACTGATGATCTGACACTGGCATGCTGTGACACTTGTGCTACCTCCTGTAAGAGGAAGGCAAGTTGTGGGCCATGTAGTCCTGAAGAAGACAACGGACTTTCATTACAGTTCCTGGTATTTATAAGTACACTGCAATCACAGGCACTTGCATGTCTGGGCACAAGCTTATCAATTTGGATATACTGTAGCACTTTTCCCTCAGCATGTCATGTTGCAAGAGGACAGGAGTCAATAAGATGGAGACTCAGAGCTTTATACCATTAGGTTTCAGGCCTTGATCCTGTGATAACATCACGAACATGTCCCTTAAAGGCATATCACACATCTGAGACACATCAAATGCAGCCATTGCACATGCTGGGAGGTAAGGAGAGGAGAAGGTTGAAGAAACTTTAGTCTATTTACAAATCGATGAAGGAATTTCACCTCAACAGCCAGAACACAACAAGTCTTGTTCACCCATCACTCCCTGTGCTTCCTTACCGACATTGGTGTCATAGTCCAGCAATACTTCTATTAAAATCTGCTCTTTATGTTCAATTCCCTCCATGGTCTTTCCCCTACCAATTTCTGCTACCTTCTCTGGGTCTCTATATTCCTCCACAAGAGGCATATTGTACATTTCTGATTTCCTTGTGGTTTTAGAACAAGGGGGAAAACATCTGGCTTAACCATGAACTAAACGTTCAGAAAACTTCAGAGACAGTTCCTAACTACAGAGAGAAAACAACAAAGTGCTTGAATGCCTGTGGCTAATAACCTTTACCAGGCATGGTATCAACAGAATTAATTCAATTTTCTTGTCATTTTTGTGTTGCTCACCTAATCCCAGGAGAGGTGGAAATGCTTCAGGCACTCTCATTAAACTTAGTCCCAGGTCCTTGTTTGCAAGGATTGCATTCAAACTGGTCTGTCTAGATTTGACAACTGATACTATTCATTTCCACCAAATAAAACCTTCTAGCAACATGCTCATGTTCAAGAATCACAAGCAACCAACTCTTTTTCCTTTTGCTTTAGAGATGCTTGTGTTGAAGATATGCTTCCATTGATATTATTAACAATTCTGTTGTCAGAGCCTTAAGGAAAATTAAACCTCTTGTCAGTCGCCAATCTGTAATCCTCAATTTTGTCTAGACTGGTAGTAATTGGAGAGGGAGTTTTTATTCCAAGTTTCTCACTTGGACATTGCTATTAAAAAAAACCTCAGACGCATCTTTTATTTCTCTCATTATTGTCTTGCACAATGTTCATTTCTGTTACATAATCATCCCAAACTATTCGTAAATCACTCTCTCTTTCCTCCAGCCCCCTTTAATAAAGTTATAACAAATCTTATAAAATGCTGGTTCGACCTGACCTGGAATATTGAGTCTATTTCTAGGCATGACACTTTAGGAAGGATGTGGAGAACAGGAAACAGTGCAGGCAAGATTCACTGTAGGAGTAGAAGTAGGCCATTCAGCCCATCAAGTCTGCTCTATCAATCAATGAGATCATGACTGATCTGGTAATCCTCAACTCCCTTTTCTTGCCTTTTCCCCATAATCCTTGATTCCCTTATTGATTAAAAATCTGTCTATGTCAACCTTGAATATACTTAATAACCCAGCCTCGACAGTGCACCCCCAACCCCACTGTAGTAAAGAACACCACAGTTTCACTAACCTCTGAAAGAAGAAATTCCTTCCCACCTCTGTCCTAACTGAGCAACCCTTTATTGTGAGACGATGCCTTCTGGCCCGAGCCTGTCCCACAAAGGGAAACAACCTCTCTACATCTACCCTGTCTTCTCTGGAGAAAAGAAGGTTGAGGAGATTTGATTGAGGGGCCTGCATTGAGTAGATGTAAGGGGAAATTGTACATGGCACTGATTTAAGGTGATTGGTGTATCAACAGCAAGAAGTTTTACACTGTGTGTAATTAAGATCTAGAAGGCACTGCCCGAGAGTGCGACACAGGTGAATTCAAAAGGGAAATGAATAATTATCTGGAGATAAAAGATTTACAAAGCTATGGGGTAAAGGCAGGGTAGTAGTACTTACAAAGAACCAGCATGGACACAGTGGGCTAACTTCAGCCCCCTGTGCTGAGCCCATTCTGTGATTCTTCTTTATCCTGGCTCTGAGTCCCCTCATTACCTGTTCGACTGAAAGAGTTCCCAGCTCCTCGGCACCTAATTCTGATGAAGAAGTCAGCGACAAAAAGCTGTAATGCTGGAGGAATGCTGCACTGTCAGAGCTGCTTTATTTCAGAAGGGGTGTTAATCTGAGGTCCTGTCGGATCTCTTGGGTCGATTTGAATGCTCCTCTGGCATTGTCAGAAGAATAAAAATGTTCCCCTAATGGATGGTGATCTCTGGGCACTGATGTCAATTCCTCTGTCTCTATGGTAGGACTGGAACCTGAAGCCTACGGAGCGCTACCCACTGAGCTAAGACTACCATCTGGTGGCCAAGTTACTTTGGGTGAGTCTTGTCAAGAGACTGGAAAGCAGACCACTCATCCAGGCTGTGGTGGAATGTCAAAACCCTGACCCCTCTGCTAATGGGATCATGTCTGCTGAATGTTTGGAGTACTGAAGCAACGAGAGGCCACTCAGCCCCTGAGGACTTTCCTAGCATCCAATTAAATCACAGTTAATCTGTGTCTTAACTGCAGCTGCCCACCATGGCTCTATTACTGCACAATACACTTGACTAATAAAATTCTATCAACCTGAATGGAATATTTCTAGCATGTTTTCTTTATTTTTTTTACTCTCATTCATGGGATATGTGCTTCGCAGGCTGTCCCAGCACTTATTGCTTTTGAGAAGGTGGTGGTGAGTTGCTGCCAAATTGCAATCCATTTGGAGGTAGATCCAGAAAGCCATTAGGGAGAGAATTCCAGGATTTTGTCCCAATGGTAGTGAAGGAACTGCGATGTATCTCCAGGTTAGGATAGTGTGTGACTTAAAGGGGCATCTGTAAGTGGTGAAGTTCCTGTGCTCTTATGACTCCAGTCCTGGGTGACTTGAGGTTGAGTGCTATCTAAGGAGCCTTGGTGGATTTCTGCTGTGGGTAATACATACTGAGTTTCGGTAATCGATGGAGTGAATGTTTGTAGATGTGATGATAATCAAGTGAACTACTTTATCCTGGATGGTATCAAGCTTCTTGAGTGTTGTTGGAGACTGTCTTGGATGACAGAGGGTATCCAAATGGGTCTTTTCAGATTTGGTTAAATGTAGTTCAGAGAAGGCTTGACAACAGCAGTTTGCTTATTTGAGTAATAATAAAAGGTGTAAAAGGAAGGAACATTTATTAGGTGAATGAAAAAGAAAGGAAAAAATACAATAAGCCTCATGCCCTTCTTCCTGTTGGGGACCCCTTGATCGTCGGTTGGTCTGGAGGCTGAGGTTGTTTCTGGCACTATTCGCAATCCTGGTCTGAGGTGAAGTCCAACAACTTGGAACAAAATTTTCTCCCTTATGCAGTGTAACAAGCTGCGAGTACAGAGAAACAAGTACAGAAAGTACAGAAAAACAATCTGATGGTGCTATCTTCTGCATGTACAGGAATGCTAGTTGCCTATCAATGGCATGCAGCTGTCGAATATCACCAACAATTTTAGCCCTTCAGCCCATCCTATATAATCCACCCCGATGATATTTGACAGCGCATGTTACAATTGCAGGTACAGACGCAAATCAGCGACAGCCGCGCGTGAAGAGTATTTAATCTATACCAGAAGATTAAAACTACAATGAAAATAAAAATCATCAAAACGAACAATACAACAATAGGGTGTATCATCAAACCAATGACTGCAGTGGCCTTTGGGGATAAGCGTTTAAATATATCCCACCCCTGATGTATGGTCAAGGCTGTGATGGAGCCAGCAAGTCATGCCACATGCCTGTCTACCTCTGATGGGATCAAAATTGAGAGGAGCCCACAGAGGATTAGCATTTTCATGCTCCTACTAATAGCAGCAATATGTTTAATTACAGTTGCAGTGCAACTACTTCACATACATTTACATGTGACCTTAATCTATTCCAGCTCCTGTCCTGGGGTCAAGGATCCTGTTCCTGTTGAGGGCCCTCAAAACCTGCAAGAGGGAGAGAGGAAGAAAACAAAGTGCTGGGCTAGCTGGCTGTTAGTCAATTCTTTTCTGTTCTTCTGGAATGCTGTGTCCAGTTCTGGTCGCCCAGTTACAGGAAGGATATTATCAAGCTGGAGAGGGTTCAGAAGAGTTTTACCAGGATGTTGCCGGGTATGAAAGGTTTGAGTTATAAAGAAAGGCTGGGACTTTTTTCACTGGTGTGTAGGAGGTTGAGAAGTGACCTGATAGAAGTTTATAAAATAATGAGAGGTATAGATAGAGATGATGGTTGTTGTCTTTTCCCTTTTCAAGACTAGGGGTCACATTTTTAAGGTGAGAGGAGAGACAGACCTAAGAAGCAAATTTTTTACACAGAGGGTGGTTCGCATGTGGAATGAACTTCCTGATGAAGTGGTGGATCTGGGTACAATTACAACAGTTAAAAGACATTTGGATGGCTATATGAATAGGAAACGTTTGGAAGAATATGGGCCACGAGCAGGCAGGTGGGGCTAGTTTAGTTTGGGATTAAGTTCAGCATGAGCTGGTTGGACCGAAAGGTCTGTTCCGTGCTGTAAGACTCTATGACTCTGGCATTTGGATCTTTCTGTGCACTTTAATTTTAATTACTGCTGCTACCTCACTGAGGTGACCAGATTATCACCTATACTTCTTTTCAGTTACTCTATTTACATAATTTGCTCTAAAATTCAGTATATTCCAGATTCAGGCTCCTCAATTTGTTTCTTTTTGTCCTCCAGTTCCCTATTTACAGATCACCTCACCAAATAATAGTAAATTAAAATCATACATGGACTCAAACTTTCTCCAGCTATCTTCATGTGTATCCGTCTTGAGGATACCTCTTCCATATGGTTCCCTCCTTGCCAATTTTGTAAATGATTGTCTCATTGAATGGTAAGTACCTCTACATGCAAGTACCCTCTTTGAGCTACAATATACATGGCATCAAACAATACAGCTCTAACGTTCATCAGGTTTTACCTTCAGCTTATGCCTCCCGCCTTTTATTTTTCCTGGGGTTCCCTTACCACAGACTCCTACGCCACCTGAGTTTAGCTCAGCCTCCTTTCACATTCATTAACTGTCCTAACACATTATAATTTCACCTACTCGTTTAGACACTGGAGTACATGCATCATACAAACGCTCAACATGGGGTATCTCTATGTCAGTCGACGGTCCCTTTCACACAGTCCACTATCACACCTCCCAGAGCCCATATTCCTTCATTTCTGTAAAATTTTGACATAATAGCCAATCACACTTTTTATTTTGATTGTAATTTTTTTAACATCCCTTTCACTAATACTACTTCTATTGTTTTAAAATCAGTTTCTCTGTGAATTTTGTGTCAATGTCTTACCATTTAAACTGTTTTTGTGCTTTTCAAAGTCACATCAACCATTTTGTCTAGTAGGTGTAAGTGTCTGAGACATGTTTTTCAGTGCATGTTTTGTTCTTTGCCGTGTAGTCCCTTATGTTTGTTGCCTCCAAGGTAACATTCACTATTGCACATTTATATCAGCGTCCCAAGACTGTGTCATGCATTCTTGACTCCCACATGCTCTTATCAAATGATCTGTGAGGTTTTACTTATCTCTCCACATATGGCCTCAATGTCTTCGGTAGTGACTCGATCATCTTGTCAGTTCACTTAAAAGAAAAGACAAGGACACAAACATCACCAAGAAAAAGCCATCAGTTTAGTGCCCTCATCTAAACTTCCTATCCACTAAAATGTATTTTAACCTCAATTGCTGTTTCAACTCATTATTCTAATTTTTTTGTCTTCTGCCACCAGTCTCCACCCTTAATTACTTCATCTCATCCAATTTTGCAACTTAACTATTACCACCTATCTAATTCCAGAGATCTAGAGAGATTTGTAGTCCATGGAAAATAATCTTGTAGTATTTTAAAACAGAAGTCCAAGATTTCTGTTTGATTCAGGCAAAACATACTTAGTTTGTTCTTTCTTAAGATGATCCTTTTTTAAAAAGTTACATGATAGCTCATTCTAGATATTTGATATATCGGTATGTAAATGTGTTCAAATTCAATAACCAGTTTACTTCCTTAAAGTCACTAACCATTTTCATGCATTGAAACCACTAAGACTGTGTGCAAGCAATTTATCATTTCCCAGAATCCCTTTAAATCTTCAGTAACTAGGGCACGTGAGTCTTAATATAGTTCTTGTCATGGTATGCTTAAGTGTACCCAGGCTCAGTGGTTTTGAGATTCCTGACACTCAATACATTTGATGTTTCCACAGTACTTCCCCAACACTGAAATGTGTAATTGATGTATGGCTTGATGGGTTGAGGGTGCCTTATTCATCACTATGTTGCGACATGGGAAGTCTGCAAACAGGGTCAGCATCCAGTGTCTCCAATTTCTTAAATAAAAACAACCTCCATCCATTCCACGTCAGGCAAAATGGGTTAAATTAGTATTACAGATTTAACAAAGGGTGTTGAGCGTAAACTCTTGCACATAATTACGTCATTTGTCTCTCCTCCACCTGTGAGGGAAATAAGTGCGTTATATTATTAGCAAAGGAAACCCTTTGTTAAATTAGTAGCAGTAATTAAATTTAAAACATACCATCAGAATTTTGTTCAAAGAGAATTCCATTTCCAAGATTCCAAATTTCTATTACTCGTGTAATTTCACCCCAAAGTACATTTACAATGAGCAAATGTTATCATCCAGAATTAAAGATTCACTCCTGTTCAAACAGTATTTGGAAGTTCATTATGGCCAGAAAATGAAATTCAAAACGTGATAATTTCTGGAATTAAAATGTCCTCAGTCCAAACGCAACACTTAGCCAATTCCAAAGGTAAATCTTTACCAAGCTTTACGAACCAAATTTTTGAATCAATGTTTTGTCACAGACTTTTTGCTTTACACAACCACTGATGGTTTCTTAATAGGACATTACATTAACCATACATGTTCCACATTGGTACAGGCACACACCACACTCTTAAATCACTATACATTCCCAAAATGCAAACTAACTTCAAAGTATCCACAGAACAAGCACACAAATTGTACAAGACAACATTTAGTAACCAACAAACAGAGGTGCATTCAAACAAAACCACAAAGAGCTAACACTTCTACAAGGTTCAGTGCACTTGCACAATGCAGAAACATGATTTCCAGTTCTCTCTTTTTCCAGTTATAACTGTCCCCCATTCCTTCAGGGGTCCTAATTGTGCTAACATATCAGCTACAGATTCCAATCCGAAATCTGACACATTCCATCCTGGAATATGGAAAGTCTCCAGAACATCAGGTTGATTTTCCCTTCTCTTAAAAGTTTTCCCAAATCCCATCCTCATTGTCAAAAATGTCTTGGATCACAGAGTGTATCAAAGCGGGTCTTTTCATATTCAGTTAAATGCAGTTCAGAGAAGGCTTGACAACAGAAATTAGCTTTAATATGAACATTTATTGAGTAATAATAAAAGATGAGAAAGAAAAGAACATTTATTAAGTAAATGAAAAGGGAAGGAAAGAAATAAACCTCGTACCCTTCTGCCCATCGAGGACCCCTTGATCGTTGGTTGGTCTGGAGACTGAGGCTGTTCCTGGCACCATCTGCAATCCCATTCCGAGGTGAAGTCTGATAACTTGAACAAAACTCTCTCCCTTATGCAGTGTAACAAGCCACAAGTACAGAGAAACAAGTACAGAAAGTACAGAAAAACAATCTGATGGTGCCGTCTTCGGCATGTACAGGAATGCTAGTTGCCCATCACAGGACTTGTTCAAGGCCATGCAGCTGTTGAATATCATCAACAATTTTAGCCCTTCAGTCCATCCTGTATAGAGCTGGGCTCATCCAGGAAAGGGGAGAATATTCCATCACCTCCTGACTTGTGCCTTGTAGGGTGGACAGGTTTTGGAGACTCAGGCAGGTGAGATACTCATTGCTGGATTCCTAGCTTCTGATCTGCTCTTGTATCCACTGTATTTATATGGCGAGTCCAGTTTAGTTTCTGGTCAATGGTAACCCTTAGGATTTGCTGTTGAAGGATTCAGTGACGGCAATGCCATTAAATGTCAAGGGGTGGTAGTTAGATTCTCTCCCGTTGGAGATGAACATTGCCTGGCACTTATCTGGTGGAAATATCACTTGCCATTTGTCAGACAAGGCCTGGATATTGTCTAGGTTTTTCTTCAATTGGATATTGACTGCTTCTGTAGCTGAGGAGTCATAAATACTGCTGAACATTACGCAATCATCGGCGAACATCCCCACTTCTGACCTTATGATAGAGGGAACACCATTGATAAAGCAGGTGAAGATGGTTGGGCCTAGGACACTACCCTGAGTAACTCCTGCAGAGATGTCTGGAGCTGAGATGACTGACCTCCAACAGCCACAACCATCTTCCTCTGTGTCAGGTATGACTTCAACCAGCAGAGAATTTTGCCTCTGATTTACATTTGCTCTGCTTTTGCTGGAGATCCTCGATGTCAAATGCCCTTGATATCAGATTCAGTCAAATGTAGACCTGACATCAAGGCCAGTCACTCTCACCTCAGAAGTTCAGTGCTTTTGCCCATGTTTGAACCAAAGCTGTAATAAGGTAGGGAGCGGAATGGCTTTGGGGAAACTCAAACTGAATGTCAGCAAGCAGGTTATTGCTGAGCAACTCGTTCTTTGATAGCACTGTTGCTAACCCTTCCATGATTTTATTGATGATCTAGAGTAAACTGATAGGGTGGTATTGATTGGGTTGGAATTATCCTACCAGTTGTGTAGAATAGCTAGGTAATTTTTTACATTTCTGGGTGTTGGAGCTGTACTGGAACTGCTGGTTAGGTGTGAAGCAATTCTGGAGCATGTCTTCAGTGTTATTGTTGAAATATGTTCAGGGCCCATTCCCTTTGCGTATCCAATGTCTTCAGTCATTTCTTGATATCACGTGGAGTGATTGAATTGGCATCTGTGATGCTGGGACATCTGCAGAGGGCTGAGATGGATCATCCAATTGGCACTTCTGGCTGAAGATGATTGTAAATGTTTTTGTACTGACATGTTGGGCGCTTCCCTCATTGAGGATGGGGATATCTGTAGAGCTACTTCCTCCAACAGTTGTTTAAATTGTCCACCACCATTCGCAACTGGATGTTGCAGGACTGCTAAACTTAGGACTGATTGATTGGTTCTGGGACCACCTAGTTCAGTCTGTCATTTGTTGGTTATGCTGTTTTGCACATGACTAATTGTGCATTGTAGCTTCATTAGATTGACATCTTATTTTTTGGTATGCCCGGTCCTGCTCCTTGCATGATCTTCTGAACCCTTCATTGAAGCATGTGTGAACCCTTGACATGGTGGCAATGATAGTGTTGGGGATATGCTGGGCCATGAGGTTGCAGATTGTACTTGAATATAATGGCACACAGTACCTCAGGGATGTCCAGTCCTGAGTTATCAGATCAGTTCAAAATCGATCCCATTTAGCACAATGGCAGTTTCATACACATGATATAAGACATTCTTGATGGGAAAGCCAGATTTTATCTCCACAAGGACTGTGCAGTAGACAGTCTGACCGATACTGTCATGGAGAGATATATCTGCAGTAAGCAGATTGGTGAGGATGGCGTCAAGTATGTTTTTTTTTTCTCCTTTGTTGATTCTCTCACAATTTGCCTCAGAGCCAATTTATAACAATGTTATTTCAGTCTGGACCAATATGGCCATGAGTGCTGTTACCGAGCCATTCTCTTCATGATGGACATTGAAGTCTCCCATTCAGAGTACATTCTGCACCTTTAATACGTTGACCACTGCCTCCAAGTGATGTTCAAATTGGAGTACTGATTCATCAACTGAGAGGGTGTGGCCAGTGGTAATAAGCAAAAGGTTTCTTTGCCCATGTTTGACCTCTTGCCATGAAACTTCATGGGGTCTGAATCAATGTTAAGGACTCTCATAACAATTCCCTTCTGACTGTATACCGCAGTGCCACCATGTCAGCTGGCTCTATCCTGTCAGTTTCAAGACATGAGATAACAAGGTGTAGAGCTGGATGAACACAGCAGGCCAAGCAGCATCAGAGGAGCAGGAAGGCTGACGTTTTGGGCCTAGACCCTTCTTCAGAAAAAG
>NW_025971106.1:0-11101 GCF_021869965.1 Rhincodon typus | reverse complement strand
TCAGGGTTTCTGCCTCGACCAGACTTATAGGTAATAAGTTCCAGATTCTCACCACCCTCTAGGTGAAAACATTTTTCCCTCTGGTTCCCTGTAAACCATCTCAAATGTGTGCCCCCTTGGTTTTTGTTCCCACCACCAAGGGGAACGTTTCTTCGTGTCTATCTTGTTTGTGCCTCAAATTTAGAACATTTTAATCATGACCCCCCCCCCCTCCTCCCAACACCAAACAGGATGACTCTGCTCTAAGGGAAACAACCCCAGTCTGTCCAATCTTTCACATCACTGAAACTCTCCAGACAAGGCAACATTCTCTACCCCTTCTCACCTATAATATGGATTCCAGAATTGCACACAGTACTCCAGCTGTGGACTGACCAACTTTTTATACAGTTCCAGCAAAACCTCCCTGCTCTTACTTTATTAGCCAAGACCTAAGGTTTATCCCGTATGCCTTCATAGGCACTTTATCTACCTGTCCTGAAACCTTAACGGACCAACGGACGTGCACACTAAGGTCCACCTGATCCTTGGTCCTTCCTCAGGTCTTGCCATTCTTCTTGTACTCCCGTGTTTGTCCTGCCTTACTACATCACCTCACACGTATCCTTTTTGTAGAGTTCGTTAACAATACATCTCTGAAAGTCCACTGTGCCATGCAAGCTGTCTGCGTCTGAGGAGAATGTTAACCTGGCAGTTTGTCACACTCATGATTCTGTAAAGCAGCTGGTTTGACCATTCAACAGAGACCTCTGGTTTCATTTTTGCTCCACCAAACACGAAACAAGCATTTTGTTCATCTTTGGGGTATGTGAATTTTGCATCTATCAGGATGGTTACTGTAATTGAAGTTATTCTGGTAATGGACTAGCAATCCAGAGGTCTTAAGTTCAAATTTTGCCCTTGGGCAAGTTATAGGTTGAATTTGAAGAACTTTGTTACCTGTGGGCCAGGTCCAGAGAAAAATAAGTGGATATAAAAGATGGTGAGCTGTTTGAAAACCCGAGTACCCCAGCCCAAACTGCTTCAACCCTGCCGACTTGATGCCATTAAAAATGAGACGCTCAGCTGTGCAAATGATCACTCGAAGGAAAAATGGCCACAATTTTGCAGGGAAACTAGGAATGGAATGAAATTCAACAACACCAACCACATCCTGAGAACAAATACAAAGAAAATGGCATTTCACCCAGGTGACTGTGACAGTGCAGAAAAGGTTCATGAGAATGACCTCTCTCATCGCTGGAACCAGTTTTGGAGACAGATTGGGAAAGGCTGGGCCTTTTCCTCCTTAGATAAGGTTGGAAGGAGATTTATGTTTTAAAGCTGCTCAAAGTCCTGAGGGACCCAGGCCAAGTAAATTAGGATAAATTGTTCCCATCAAAGAATTTTTTTTTTTCTCTTTATTCATTCACAGGATGAGGACAGTGCTGACCAGGCAGCATTTATTGCCCACACAGTGTGGAGCTGGAGGAACACAGCAGGTCAGGCAGCATCAGAAGAGCAGGAAAGTTGCGTTTTGAGTTTACACCCTTCATCAGGACTGGGGGCAGGGAAGGGAGCTCGGAAATAAATAGAGGGTGGGGTTGGGGCTGGGGAAGGTAGGTGGGTGCAGGTAGGGGGTGGTGGAGATTGGTCAGTGAGGTGGGAGGAGCAGATAGGTGGGAGAGAAGATGGACAGGTTGTGTCAGGTTGAGGAGGTGGAGATGAGAGGGAGGTTTGGACATGGGATGAGGCTGGGGCTGGGGAGTTACTCCCGAAGTGGTCTCCACTATGTTGGTGAGACCAAGCACAGTCCCAGTAACCAATTCGTGGAGCATCTGCGCTCTGTACCTATAATCAACAACATCCGGTCGCCAACCATTTTTTTCCCCCTCCCACTCTCTTGGTGACGTCCCTCCTGGGCCGCCTCCAGTGCCACAATGACACCACCCGCAAACTGGAGGAGCAACACCTCTTTTTCCACCTCGGGAGCCTACAGCCCAATGGCCTCAACATAGAATTCACCAGTTTTAAAATCTCCCCACCCACGGCCTCATCCCATGTCCAAACCTCCTCCTCATCCCCACCTCCTTGACCTGACAGCCTGTCCATCTTTTCTCCCACCTATCTGCCCCACCCATCCCACTGACCAATCCCCACCACTCCCTACCCGCTTACAACTATCACCGTCCCACCTACCTTCCCCCAGCCCCACTCCCCTCCCCCTATTTATTTCCCAGCTCCCTTCCCCCTCCCCGGTCCTGATGAGGGCTGTAAACCCAAACCATGGACTCTCCTGCTCCTCTGATGCTGCCTGACCTGCTGTGTTCCTCCAGCTCCACACTGTATTGACTCTGAGTCCAGCATCTGCGGTTCTTGCTCTCTCTGAACACTTATTACCCATCCCTAACTGCCCAGAGGGCAGTTAAGATTCAATTACATTGCTGTGGGTGTGGTCTCACGTGTAGGCCAGACCAGGTAAGGATGGCAGTTTCCTTCCCTAAAGGGCATTCGTGAGCCAGATGGGTTTTTCTGACAATGGATTCATGGTCATCATTAGACTCTTTTAATTCCAGATATTTTTTGAATTCAAGTTCCACTATTTGCTATGACGGGATTCAAACCTGGGTCCCCAGAATGTTATCTGGGTTTCTAGATTAACAGTCCAGCGATAATACCACTAGGCCATTGCCTCCCCACAGCATACATGCATTTATGTGAGTGAAAAATGGAAAACAGATGACAGTGAATGGTCATGTTCTGAGATGCTCTGCCTGGAAGAATGATGGAGCCAGATGCATTTGTGGTTTTCCCAAGCAAATTGCATAAGTATCTGAGGGAAATGGTTTGCAGGATGTCATGGGGAAAATGCTGGGAGACTGGGACCAACTGGATGGCTGTTGCAAAGAGAGGTTGAATAGCCTCCTTTGGTTGTGTAAGATTTTATTCTTTGCATTCTTGCTATTCTGAGTAATCATAGGCATGTGTGAACAGGAGGAGACCATCAGATCCTATTCCACCTTCAGCTAAATCAAAGTCCATCTGCATCTTGGCTCCTACTCCCCTTGACTCTGCTCAATGCACCTGAGGCCATTGCATTGTAAGAGCTTCCACTGTCTGTACAAGGGGATCACAAAATGAACAATGGGTCTCAGTGACTATGAACTGCGGCCAGTGTTCAGTCATGTCCCTTTGCGGATCCCTCCCTTTCAAGGCTACTTATTTTGTTTATCAAGCCGAGACCGATCAGCTACAGTGACGCACAGTAAATCCCAAATAAGCAGGAGTTGGCCCACCTTCACTGACCTGCTATCTATAACTTTTGGCAGTCAGAAGGAAAGTCCAAGTGAGCTGACAGGTCTTGTGATAGTTGTATATTTTATGATTCGTCATCCTGTTTCGGATTCCAGAAACAAACTGGGCCGTGACTCTTCTGTGTCACTGTTCATTAAGCTGAGACAAATAGGTGTTTTATGCACAAGAATTAGAGAACTTTGCTTATCATGGAGGTTACTCTTTATAGGATTTGGCACTGTTGTAGCGAGTTCTGAAGGCTATGAGAATGAGCCTTCCTGGAAATGACTGTTCTTCATTCAGCCAACAGAGCCGAAAATACATCGGCGTGGGAGATTGAAAGTGGATCCCACTGACTAGCCCATGGTATTTTTACTACTGAGGACAACACCATGCCACTTCTACTGCAATTGGAAACATCATTTTGCCCTTTACAAATGGAGGAAATGCATTTCCTAAGTCTGGCCAGTGTAGGACATCTTGGTAAATCCCATCAACTAGACATTTTGCTGCACCTTTCAGCTCAAATATGTTTTACCCTGTATCCGCCTCGAGTTGCAAGTGGTTAATGGTAACCCAAGGACAATGGGAAATGTTGGACCTTGGCAGGTGACAATCCTTAATCAAAAAGAGATTTAAGGATTGTGAAAGAAACAGAAGAGCAACATGGAAAGAACATGAATTGGAGTTAATTCCAGCAAGGGAAGTAAAATAAAGAAAATAGAAATTGGATGAAGAGAAAGGAAGAAAGTAAATTTTAATTCTCTTAAAACTTACTGTAGTTAATCGCTTTAGTGATTGTGCCTCATCAATAATATCAGATGGTGTCATATCATATGAACATGGGGTTTGAGAGAAGCAAGTTTGAGCAAAGCCCTGCTAAATACTGCCTCTGTAAATAGTGGAAATTGGTCTACAAATATTCATTGATTTATACAAGTATGGTTTCCAGTCCTCATCTGTCAGAAGTCTCCAGAGCCCCATCATGGTGTTTATGCATTTACATTTACCACATGTGGCAATGATATCAAACAGTTAAACAGTTCCTTTTTCTTGTCTATTGACCTTGATTGGTATTGTTTTGACAATTGTCTGGTCATGCTGTAGTATCAGTCCTACCTTTCTCTGACATGTTTAACGGACAATTAACATGTCAATCCAGCAATATTATTAAATTTAAAATTGAAGAACGCATTTGTTTGAGGCAGTGGTGGAGTGAGCAACGTTGAAGGTTTCAAGAGGACATCTTATTACAGAAGGCAGTAGTTCTGAAAGTGTTAATGTTGAAGTTGTATTGAGCTCCACCCAATATGCCGCGGTCTCTCTTTGGAGAATCAGACAGCCACGCACACGATCCTGATGGGGTCTCTCAAAGTTATTATCTTTCCAACTGGAGAAAAGTGACATAGCATCAAGGTGGGACTTCAAGCAGTATGCGTTGGCACCCAACAGCCTCCAAACTTTCTTGCGATTTGGCTGGCCTGACTGCTCGCACTCACCTCCCCCTCCCTAAATGGGAAGGCAATGGCCTAGTGGTGTTGTCACTGGCCTGTTAGCCCAGAGACCCAGATAGTGTTCCAGGGATCCAGGTTCGAATCCTGCCACGGCAGATGGTGGAATTTGAATTCAATAAATATCTGGAGTTAAGAGTCTAATGATGACCATTGGCAATCGTCAGGAAAAACCCATCTGGTTCACTAGTTTCCTTTAGAGAAGGAAACTGCCATCCTTACCTGGTCTGGCCTATATGTGACTCCAGACCCACAGCAATGTGCTTGACTCTTAACTGCCCTCTGGGCAATAAATGCTGCCTGGTCAGCGATGCCCTCATCCCGTGAATGAATAAAGGAAACACCTGCCCTCACCCTGCTCAAGAACCATTGAGCGTGCAGTGCCATTGGTTCCCCGTAAGGGGGGAAAGGTGAAGGGTGTGTATTTTTCCCATTACCGACCTCAAGAATGGAAATCCAGTTCGAAGAGAAGGTTGCATTAACCAAACTGCTGTCTTCCAAATGAGATGCCAAACCAAGACCCTGTCCTCTTGAACAAAAACAGAAATTGTTGGAAAAGCTGACCAGGTATGGAGAGAAACCAGAGTTAACGTTTCAGGTCAAGTGACCCTTCCTGTCTCCCTGTCCTCTCACCTAAGGAAAAGTCAGAGATGTTCCGAAGGGTTTAGAGAGATATTGGCCAAATGCTGGCAAACGGGACTAGATTTATATAGGATATCTGATCAGCATAGACAAATTGGACCGAAGGGTCTGTTTCCATGCTGTATATCTCTATGACAATAACTATGTTCCTTAAAGAAAAGGAGACCAAACCTGGTGCCCAAACCAACTCCTATTTGATTACAACAAAATACACGTGACAATAAATAAATCAAAATACAATGAGAAGTGTTGTACGGTATTGCCACTCTAGCACCATTTTAAAACATAGAAAAACAAAACATAGAATGTAAAGGTAATAAAGAATTAAAGTTCAGCTTTGCAGTGCTCCTTGTTAAGTGCTCAGCCATAGTCCCTGGAGCGGCCAGCCACAAGTCCCCTTGCCGTGCTGCCAGAACATGTCGCGACACTCTGGTGCCATCTCACCTTCCCTGCTGCCACCACCACGAGTCTTCGCTGGGCCTCATCATAACAACTGCCACCAGTGCTGCTGGGTCCCACTCTGGGCCAGACGTGCCTCTGCCAGCACCTCCATGAATCTGTGCTGGATGCAGAAGCCCCCCAGGCACCCAAACTCCCCTCTGATGTGTCCGCCATGAGTCTGCACTGAGCTCACCTGGCTGCACCAATGCCATCTCCATGACCAAGCTCTTCCAGGGGGTAAGTAAAAAGTCAAAAAAAGTAAATGAGACGAGGGGGGAGAAAAAAATAAAAGTGGATGGAGTGGATAAACCCTGGGCTCAAGAGCCCTATTCCTCCTCCATCTCAAAATTCTATCCCAGAGGGTTATCTTGGTCATTGATCCCATTGCTGTTTGTCAGCCTTGCTATGCAATAATTGGCTGAGCTGCTTCCTACATAACTTAGTTAACTGGCTACAAAGCCCATTGAAACATCCTTATGTCGAAAGTATAACATGAAAGCAAGTAGTTTCTGGGCAGATAGATTCAGTAAAAGGGTATTAATCACTTCATCTTCATCCATCCACCCCCCACCACTCTTACCAGACAGAGATTAATGTACATTGCTGAAAATGTCTTTACCAGAGAATATCTTGTACAAACTTTTATTCTTTCACTTGATAAATGTCATTGGCTGAGCTAGTATTTTTTTTGCCCATACCAAATTGCCTTTGAGAAAGCAATGGTGAACTTCCTTCTTGAGCCGCTGCAGTCCATGGGGTTCTGGTAAGCCCCCAGTGTAATTCGGAAGGGAATTCTACATTTTTGATTCAGCAACAGTGATAGTTTGAAGACTGGTTAGTGTGAGAGACTTGGAGAGGAGCTTAAAGGTGACAGTGTCCCAACACATCGAGGTGGTACAGGTTGTGGGTTTAGAAGGTGCGTTAAGTTGTTACAGTGCATGTTGTAGATGCCACTGACTACTGCTGCTGTGCTTTGGTGGTGGACAAAGTAAATGTTGAAGATGATGGATGTGGTGCCAATCAAGCAGGCTGTTCCTTCCTGAAGCTTCTTGAGTATTATTGGAGCTCCACCATCCAGGCAAGTGGGAAGTATTCCATCACACTACTGACTTGTACCTTGTAGATGGTGGGGAGGCTTTAGGGAGTCAGGAGGGGAGCAAATCCAATGTTTGGGTGGAAAGAACTATCCTTTCCTTTCATGGGATTTGAATCCATATCTCCAGAATATTAGCCTGGCTTTCTGGATTATTTAATCCTGTGACATTACCACCTTGTCACCAACAGAACTACTTGTGCTCATCTATAACAGTATTGATAGCAGTGACCATAAACAGTCCTTGTGGACATGAGATCTTGTCTCACAGTGAGGATACCCTGCGACATGTTTTGTGGCACGACAGAAAAATTTCAGAAGAACCCAGAGCTCGCTTCAGAGGAGAACAGGTTCTCCTAGCAAGGGAATCAAGTCAGTTCAGGGGAACTGGTCACATAAACTCAAGAGGTTTCTAAGCTTGCAAGCCAGGAGAGTTCAGATACAAGTCTTCACATTGTTAAACTGAAAATCAAAATGTAGGCTACCAGAATTGTGAGAGGTTAATGCCAGTGGACTTGAAAATGAATTGTAAAAGTGTCTTCATAATCTAAAGTTGATAGGGATGAAGTTTCTCTGCACTGGGGAGCAGGTTAAAATGTAGTTTTTAAGTGAGTTGCATGGCAATTTCAGGGGCATTTATGGGTAACACATTCATGTGGGTCTGGAGCCACATGTAGGCCAGACCAGCTAAGGAAAGCAAACTTCCTAATGAACATGTGTGAACCAGATGGGTCTTTGGAACAATTGATGGTAATTCCATGGTCACCAGTGTTTCAGTATATTGTAGCTTTCAATTCTAGATTTTATTAATCGAATTAAATTTCCGTCAAGTGACATGGTGAGATTTGATCGCACGTCCCCAAAACATTACCCTGGACCTCTGGATTACTCCTCCTGTGACAGCACTGAGCCACCATTCTCCCCCAGGTGAGATGCTAGGATGTTGCTAGCCAAAAGGAATTTGATTCCTGTCTCCCTGGGTTGAATTCCATGTTCACCTCTACACTTTTGCAAAGCCTCAGAACATCTCCCAGATAAAATATGTGGAATACGTCAACCGTTCTTTTTAAAAAAAAGTGAAGAGATACTGGCAATCTGTCAATGCCCTCTGACTGTTGCAAACCTCAAGAACATTCACAGTGTAACAGCTCAACATTCCAAATTTGAATTCCGTCTCAAACCTTTATCATTTTCTCATCGAAGAATAAAAGATGTCGGAACGGAGCAAGATTTAAAGGAAATAATTGTTTTTATTTGCACACTGCCTTTTCAAAAAAGAAATTGCCGCTGTGCATGGAAAATCTTTGCATGGCCTTGCTCAAATGGTCAAATGTCATCCAGGTGCCGGAATGTTCTGTACTGTTCTGTTCACAAAGTTGACTTTTTAACGCTGTATCCTGCTCACGTAGAGCGTGATTATAAATTCCCTGTTACGATCACTTCACCTGTATTTTTTTTTGTGTGCGTTGCTGGTGATGATTTCCGCAACAAACCCCTCTTGCTGCAGTGTCAACTGTGACTCGGTGCGGTGGTAACATTCACTAACAATGGCTTATATTTACATAGCACGTTCAAATGTAATAACTGCATCCCAAAGCACTTCACGAGAGCGTCATAAAATAAAATAACACCAGACCACATGAGGAGATTTAGGGGCAGTCGACCCTAACCTCGATCGTAGAGCGGTACTTCCCAAAATGGCAGCCGGGACCCTAAACGGGGTCACGAGATAAACTTTTGTGGTCGTGAGATCTGAGGCAGTCATGTCTGCTGGGGAGCTTGGACCCTGTAACAACAGCCATGGTCCCCCTGTAACAAGCTCTGGTTCTCACTCAGGCAGTCATGATACCAAGCCGTGAAATGGGCGGGACAAGGTCTGGGAATCACTGGCATTGAGGTCAGATTAAGGAAAGTCTTTAAAGTGAAAATCATGAGGTAGGGAGGAAGTGAGATGTAGGGGTGAAATTCCAGAGCTTAGGGTCTGGGCAGCTGAAAGCACAGTGGTGGTGCGATTAGAATCCAGGATGCTCAAGAGGTCAGAATTTAAGAAGTATTGTGATTGTAGAGGGTTGAGGGGTCTAAAGGTGATTACAGAGATAAGGAGGTGCTCGGCTATGGAGAGACTTGAATGCAAAAGTGAGAGTTTTAAAATTGAGCTGTTGTTTAACCAGGCACCACTGTTGGTCAGTGGGCTTGTTCCTGTGATGGGGATTTGAGAGTAAAAGCAAGGCTGACACTCCTGTGCAGAGTTAAGTGAGTGCTAAGGTGCAGCCTTTCAGATTAAATATTAAACCAAGACCCAGTCCTTCTTCAGGCGTACCCTTAAAGGATCCCATTGCACTATTTTGAGGAAGGTCTGCCTGGTGTGATGGCCTCAATCAAGATCATAAAAACAGATTCGTCATTATCACATTTCTGTTAGTAGGAATTTGCCGTGTGCAAATTGGTTCGTGTTTCCTACAGTACAATGATGGCTACGCTTCAGAAAGTACGTCATTCTCAAGTGTTTTGTGATATCCTGAGATTTTGAAAGGTGCTATATAAATGTAGGAGTTCTTCTTTCTGTTGACATGTTGCATTGTGCACTTTTGCCATTCAATTCTCACACTGGCTTGTTCAACACAACTATCTCCCAAGCAGTGGCGGCTTGTGTTGCAGTCAGTCTTCAAACACTTCCCTTGTCCGCTCTAAGAATGCTTCATGTAAAGAACACACTTGAGGTGTCTGTCTAGAACCAGAGGACAATAGTCCCAAAGTAAGGGAGAGGTGGTTTAGAACTGAAATTAGGATCTCTTCATTCAGAGGATGGTGAATCTTTGGAAATCTCTACCCTCGAGGGTTAAGGAAGCTAAAATGTTGAGTATGTTCAAGACAGAGATCCAGATTTCTTGATATTAAAGACAGCAAATAACATGGTGATCGTGTGGGAAATTGTTAAAGATGTAGTAAATCAGACAGGATCTATTTTAATGATGCAGCAGGCCCAACGGGACAATTGACCTACTCCTGCTCCTATGTTTCAATACCATCACCCAGTAAGCCGTTGCTGAAAAACAGTCCATAAAAATTCATCAGAACGTTAAATGGGTAGTTACTTGAAAAATAGGAACAGTTAAAAGATGGTGGACAAAATGAGATTAAACCAAATTAAAGGAAAACAAAGCAAACAGGAGATGACGATTGGACTGATGTCCAATTTTGGCTTCCTTAGCCCTCAAGGGTAGAGATTTCCAAAGATTCACCATCCTCTGAATGAAGAGATCCTCTTTTCAGTTCTAAACCACCTCTCCCTTACTTTGGGACTATTGTCCTCTGGTTCTAGACAGACACCTCAAGTGTGTTCTTTACATGAAGCATTCTTAGAGTGGACAAGGGAAGTGTTTGAAGACTGAATGCAACACAAGCTGCCACTTTCTGAAGAAGGGTCCAGACTTGAAACGTCAGCTTTCCTGCTCCTCTGATGCTGCTTGGCCTGCTGTGTTCATCCAGCTCTACACCTTGTTATCTATAGTAGGATTGGACTAACTGGAAGGCCAGCGGAATAAGCAGAAATTTAAATTGGATTAAGCTAAATGACTTGTGTTATTTTGACAGAAGGAACAGACCGAGGGAAGCTAGTTCTGCTGGTGGATGGAGTTTCGGAAGATGGGGCATTGTTTAAAAATAGAACCAGAACTTCAAGTAGTGAAATTCAGAAACATTCCTACACACCAAGTGCAGTTGCTTGGAAATCTCTTCCACAACCAGCAACCAATATTGGATCAATAGTTATTTTTATATCTGAGGCTGGTAGATTTTTGTTAGTCAAAGATATTGAGCGATACAGAGGAAAGTGGAGTGGTGAGGTTAAAACACACATCAACCAATGATTTCACTGAATGGGTGCTTCATGTTGAGAAATTTCAGGGTTAATCCAGTAGATGGCAGTACAATCAAGTAATTGGCATTTCTTAGCTAGAAGAAAGCTGTTAGCTTGAGGCCTGAGATAGTAGGAACTGCAGATGCTGGAGAATCGGAGACAACAAGGTGCAGGGCTGGATGAACACAGTAGGCCAAGCAGCATCATAGGAGCAGAGAGGCTGACGTTTCGGGCCTAGACCCTTCATCAGAAAAGGGGGAGGGGAAGGGGGTTTTGAAATAA
>NW_025971105.1:0-11101 GCF_021869965.1 Rhincodon typus | reverse complement strand
TGCCTCCAATGAAATGATATCTTTCCCTAAATAATAGGACTAAAACTGCTCATAGCACTCCAGATGTGGTCTAATCAGCTCTTGTACCGTTTCAGTAAGACTTCCCTATCCCTATGCTCCAACCCCCAAATTTATTAGAACTGTGTATCTGTAAAAGGATATTATGGTTTTGCTGCTTTTTATCAAGATCTTTCTGTATATATATATGTAAAAATGTCTAAATGTATAGCTTTTTTTTGTTCTCTTTTTTGCGTAATAAAATTTAAGTTCTGTTATTAAACAACATCTGCAACCTTATGTGAACATATTCAGTGTCTGACCACCATGGTAAACAACTTCAAAAATTAAATATATGGTCTATCAAGCCAGCTTTCATTCTGACATCTCATTTGTCCTATATAATCACCAGTTGGTATCAGAACAGTGTTCCCATACAGATTGGGAAGATACTGTCAAAGGATTTGATGAGTTGTTGCAGTACATCTTGCAGATGGTACACACTGTGCTGCCATTGTGCACAGGTGGTTCACAGAGTGAATGGTGAAGTTTTCAGTAAGGTATGAATCAAGCATGCTGTTTTGTCCTATATGGTGTTTTATACTGCTTGGCTTGCAAGTACTAGGTTGTTGCTTCACAAATTGACACCACATTTTTAGGTATGCCTCATGCTGTTCCCTGCACACCTTCCTTCATCACAGAACCGCTACAGTGCATATGAAGGCCGTTCAGCCCGTTGAATCTGTAGTGACCCTCCGAAGAGTATCCCACCCAGAGTCACTTTCGCCCATCCCAGTAATCCTCCATTTACCTATGCGAAACAGGTTCATTTGAAAACACAAGCTTTCGGAGTCTCGCTCCTTCTTCAGGTGTTAGTGAGAGAGGTGGCATCAGACACAGAATTTATAAGCAAAAGAACAAAGGGGTCAGAGAACTGATGCAAATGTATTGAGCAAATCTAATATGGCTGCTAAATCTTTAATCACTTGGAAAGGAGATGCAGGTTTTGATTGATTAATACGCAAATCCCAGAATTTCTTTCAAGTCACTGACCCCGAGATAACAAAAGGTTTTATCAGTATACGAAAGGCGACATCTCAGGTCAGACGATGCATTTTAGGTGTGAGACCCTGTTTAGAAGCTGTGTTTTAACTTGGAGTCAGACAGGTTTTATTTCCAAAGTAGGAATTTATAAAATGCCACATTGACTATCTACAAATTGTGTGCTTTTTGAATAAAATAGAATGTGTCTGGAATTACAAATCTGCAAATGCAAATTGTGTGTGTGTGTGTGTGTGTGTGTGTGTGTGTGTGTGTGTGTGTGTTGAGGTCACCTGTAGTGCGACATGAACCTAAGATCACTGTTGAGGCTGTCCTCATGGGTACTGAACTTGGCTATCAGCCTCTGCTCGGTGACTCTGCGTTGTTGTGTATCCTGAAGTCCGCCTTGGAGGATGTTTGCCTGAAAGATCCAAGGCCTAATGTCCTTGACCGCTGAAGTGTTCCCCCACTGAGAGGGACCATCATTTTCAGGTGATTGTTATGTGGTGTCGATTCCTCCATTGTCGTAGCATCTGCATGGTTTCATCAATGTACCATACCTCAGGGATCCTTGCCTGCAAAGTATCAGATAGACAAAGTTGGCCAAGTCATATGAGTATCTGCTGTGCTCACGGTGGGTGGTGTTCCCACATGCAATGTTAGCATCCATGTCAATGATCTGACATGGCTTGCAGAGGTTGCCATGACAGGATTGAACTATAACCTGGGGTTGTGTGATCTTTGACCTTGTCCACCCCAGTCCAGCACTAGCACCAGCACCTCCACATCCATTCTCTGTAGTAAGGCTCTTTGAACCTTAAGATAGTTGGTGAAAGCATTCAAAAAAGGAAGGCCAAGAAGAAACTTTCTGAACAACAAGGACCAACTCAACGTATCTTAAAAGCACAGATCTCTGAACCTAGTTTTCCCAATATCTGCATTTTTTATTATTTTTGTCAATGTTTGTCTGTGTGTGTGTGTAAAAGGGCATTTATAAGGGAATTAGATGTTTAATTTATAGTGTACTATGCTGACAAGTTACAACTATTTTCCTGTAGCTAGACTATAATTACTTGCAATAAATGGTCGTTCTTGTTAAGTCCAAAAATTTAATCTATGCTTTCTATCAATTTGAGTCTGAATATCAGGTAAATTGGGGAATCTTTGCAGTTATTTTAAATTATTAATTTTTCAGGAATATCAGGGCTTGATTTCCAGCATGCTACTGCATCTATCATGACACAGGCTGGAGTTGCCAGGTGCCTGCTGTGACTTTCTTGTTAGGAATTCTCAGCATCTATTAACTATCCAGCAGGTGGCAGAATAGGAAAGTACACATTACTGAGGTGAGATTAAGTAATAATGATGGTGATAATGAATGATAATTTTCATTGATAAGCCTGTTGCCATGCACTAGCAGGAGTCTTGTCTCAATGTCCAGAACTTTGGAAAATATGACTTGTTGCTCCCAGAGTTGAGAAAGGCCTTGCTCAAATTCTCATGTACTTCTCCCAAATTTCTCATCATAACCCTTGTTGTTCAGAGCATGGGAAATTTCTATTGCATGTTTTCCAATTAAACCAGAAATTCACAAGAAATAAGAGTAGGAGTTGACCATTTCGCTCACTTAGTCTGTTCTGCCATTTAGTGCAACCTTAGCTGATCTTGGACTTCAACTCCAAATTCCTGCCCACTCCCCATATTCCTTGGTTCCCTGAGAGACCCAAGTATGTCTAGCTCAGCCTTAAACATATTCAACCATGTAATATTCACAACCCACTCGAGTAGAGAATTCCAAAGATTCACAGCCCTTTAAGTGAAATAATTTCTCTTCATCTCAGTCCTGAATGAATGGCTTCTTACCCTGAGACTGTGTTTTATGTTTTAGACTTCCTAACCAGTAGAAACAGTCTTTCAGCCGCTGCAAAGTTCCTTCAGATTCTTGCATGTTTCAATGAGATTGCTTCTCTTCTTCTAAATTCCAAAGAGAATATGCCCAATTTACTCAGCCTCTGATCATACAACAACCCTCTTATCCTAGGGACCAAGTTAGTGAAACTTTGCTATTGCATCTTCAATGCAAGTATATCTGTCTTTCAAAAAGGAGATCAAAATTGCACACAGTGTTGCAGGTGTGGTCTCAGCAAAGCTCTGTAGAGTTTTAGGAACACCTTTTTGAACTTATATTCCAATCTCCTTACCAAAAACGACCAACATGCCATTTTCTTTTCTAATTGTTTGCTGTACCTGCGTGCTAACTTCTGCACTCCTTACACAAGCACCTTGCTTGCACTCTCTGAACATCATTTGTAAGTTTCATACCTAGTTAAAACATTCAGCTTTTCTGTTCTTACACCAAAAGTAAATTCCTTCACTTCTCTGCCATCTCATTGTCCACTCACTTAATCTGTCTGTATCTCTTTACAGTCTATCCATGTCCTTCCCACAGCTTACCTTTCCACTTAGCTTTGCTTCACAAACAAACATGTACATTACTCTCAGTCTCTTCATCTAAGTTATTAATATAGATTGTAAGTAACTGAAGTCCTTATACTGTTTCTTGCAGTACCCTAGCAGTCACAGCCTGCCAAATATAAAATGCCCTATTTATGCCTGTTCTTTGCCGCTAGTCATTGATGGAGTGGACATAAATGCTCTTGTAGGGTGGATAAGGTCTCTACTGGTGTCATGATGAAAAGTTATTTAAATGCAAAGGCCTTTCAAAATGAAAACAAAATGGCTGCCAGTGTCAGAGGGGTTAAAAATCACTTCTTACGGTTGCAGTCTGTTTGTTGACATTTTGCAAAAGGCTCTTTATGAATATTTGGCTGATTTCCACAAGCTATAATTATCTCAGCACAGTTTCAGAGTTAACAGTTTGATTGCAAGATCAACTAGGCTATTAAACAAATATCTGTCTTTGATATGGAGTTAAAAAATAGATCTTGGTTTCTTAAAGAGATTAACTGTTTTGAAGAGGTTTAAGACCCATGAATGGGTTGTCATGAATGATATCTTAATACAATAAAGGCTGTATTACAATTTTGATCATTTGTTTCATTTAATAGCAACATGACTTCTGAAGTCGACCCAATGTGGATACTCAGTGAGTCGGCATTGAGGATGTAAAGGCCAAGGGTAGGTTGGCATGCGTTTGCATCCCATTAGTATGGGGGCCATACGGGGCTAGAGGTGTAGTGATAGCTATGTCTCGGCATGAAGGATAGGAAAGCATGGATGTAACATGGAAAAGTTTATGGAGGTGGCTGATGAGTTGTGGGTGACGGCTAGAGGGTCTTACAATCAACAAAACAATTGGCACAAAGTCCCAGAAAACTGAAATGGGCCTTGTAATCAACTAGTTGAGGTTAACAAAAGTAGTACAATATTTTATGTACTGCATAATATTGACATAGACAAAAATCTTACTCTGGTGTTATTGAGGAAGAGCAGGAAAGATCAAGGACTTGAAGAGGATTATTTACATCAGTCAGCAGGAGAGATCCGTTTCTCTGGTCAAGGAGTCAAACTCATGACTACTTTAATTGTCTAGTTTTTTTTCAAGGATCTAAGCTGTTGACCGCAAATAATAGGCTATATTTTTCAACCTGTGGCTCCAGTCCCATAGGTTTGAAATGTGCTCATAGGATTCAGATGTCTGAAGGGAAATTCCTTTCTCAAGATCCCAACCCAATTAGTGCAGCACACATTCCTCACCTAAAATGCTTTGCACACTTAAAATGTGTGTGAATAGCTTAATAAAGAGTACTAGAGCGATTCCCTGATTTTCTCATGAGGAATACACTGCACGTTCAGGTTGCTCATATAAATTGAGCAATGAAGGTCAAACATATTGAGATCTTTTAGCAAGTGACTTTTGAAGATTGACCTATGAAACATTTCTCAGGAATAATTTTTAAAAATGGAATTTAACATAAGATTTTGAGAGTTGGATTTGTGAATTCTAAGATTTTTGTATTTAGATGTAGTGATTACATGATTTTTAATTGCTACAATTAAAGTTACACGTGAAAATTCCTTTGACTGTTCCTGCCTTTTTGTAGTTTTGGTGCATTCACCCCCTGGATTAGAGAATCCCCTTCAAAGAATTTTAAGGAATTTAATTTGATACCTCATACCAATCCATTTTCGTAACCTCTATCTTGTTCTGAAAGCATGAGGGTTTTGCTTGTATGTTGGAAATTTAACAAGCACTGAGTAATACCCAAGTAGCTACAACCATGTCTGCATCAAAAAGCTTGGATCATAAAGTCAAATATTCTAGAGACTTACCTTCTGAGTTCAGGAGCACAGTGGTTTATTGAAAAAGCAAGCAACTAAAAGGTCAGGGTTATTCCTACAGACAGAGAGGAGGTATTCTGCAAAGCAGTCACCTAGTCTGCATTTGGTCTCACCAATATAAAGGAGACCACATTGTGCACAGTGAATACAACAGACTGGATTGAAAGTAGTACAAGAAAAATGCTGCTTCAGCTGGAAAGTGTGTATTGGGTCTTGCTCCTATGCAAATGTTTCCATCCTGGGCTTGTTATAGTATTTCAATGAAGCACAGCGCAAGCCAGAGGAACAGAACCTGATTTTCCACTTAGGCCCCTTGCAGCCTTTAGGACTCTATATTGAGTTCCACAACTACAGTGGATGACCTCTGTATCCTCCATTTTTCATACATCCTAAAATGCCAGCCCCTCCCTCCCCCCACTCACTGTAAACACTCCATCCTGTGTGCACACACATGTGTACACAGAGCCTTGTTTATGTCTTGTTTATTTTGCTCTGTAAAGCAGGTTTATCTTCTCCTTTTTCACATCTTCAGTTTCACCTTTTCTACATCTCTCTCTTCCTTTTACCATTATTAACATTTCCTCTGTCTTTTGATATGAACACCCTTGCACTCTGTTCCACTTGTTCATCTTCTCCCTCTGTTTATGGCATAAAATAGCACAATCTTCCAACCCCTTTGAGTTCTGAAGAAAGATCATGTTGGACTCGAAACGTCAACTATGCCAGACATTGAGTTTCTCTAGCACTTGCTGTTTTTATTCATGTGGCTTGTGCGTTCAATGCAAAGCCCACACAAATATGAGCAGAATGCATACAGCAACAGCCATGCTACCCCAATTAAGTAGACCATTGGAGTCTATGCTGCCTAAAATGTTCTTGAGGTGCTCTGTATTTTCAGCAAAGTGTATATCACGATTCATAGTCTGCTGTGTGTTGCACAGCTTCATCAACATTTATGCACAGCTCTGGGATGAACTGAGGAGGAAAAGAAAGACAAGAGGAGGCAACCAACACAGCCCCTTTTTGACAATGCTATTTGTGGTTGACTCTTCGCACTGTAACATCAGTGAATTCAATTGCCAATTGAACAACAGTTCCTCACCTTGTTTTCTTTTCTCTGTTACTGACCATCGCCGCATCCTGTTAGTCAGCAAAATCCACATTCAGGATGAATGCATAAACATAATCATGCTATTTTGCATTCGAAGATCACCTAATCACTCTTGTGCATTCCATTAATAACTGTCTTCTGTGTGCCTTTACCTGTCCCATTATTCCTAAGCAGCCCTATCCTAGTGGCTGTAGCGTAGCTGGTGGAAGACTGCTTTTTGGGCTGAGAAGATGATGTTGAGTCACTCTGGCCCGAGAGGTCATGCTTCAGATTATACCATTCTGTCACAGCAATAACAGCTTGGGCTTGCTGACTGACAGTGGGCATTAGGAAAGTAGCATCAGTGGAGGATGAATGCTGTCCTCCTGGGAAAGCACAGCAGGCTCATGTTTCATGGTGTCATATTGCCACTCTTTCAGAGCTGAGCCTTAGTAATCCTGAAGGACTGTTGGACTGTTAAGACATCAGAAAAAGCCCCCTTGAGCACCAGTTGGTCAACAGCAAGCTGATCTTGCATGATTTCAGTCTAAGTTTTCATTGCAGCACCCGGTTGTTGGGTGACTTTTGTTTGTGCTGCAATGTCAGCTGAAACATCACCCATCAGAAACTGCATCATTGTCAGGTCTACAATGACCTCATGGAGTTAGCCACCATTTCCACATTAGAAAGGATGGGTTCCAATTCTGAGCAAGGCCCTATGCCTATTTGTGGAGAGAGAAAGTTAACATTTCAAGTCAATAGCCCTTTGTCAGAACCTGTTTTACAATCTTTGTGTCTTCCTGCATTGCAAAGTACTTTCCTCTATAGAGGAGCAGCAACCTTTTAAGACCTGAAACTGTGCACCATTTCTTCTCTAGTTCAGTCAGTGTGCTGCAGGTCAAATCCAGACCAAAAGCTTCATGTGGCTGTGTATTGAGACTTATTTTAGATTTAGAAAGAGATGGGTACATGAGACACTGAAAAAACTTTCGGTTCAAGCAACAAGAGAATTATAGTTCTGCTAGCTGCACTCATTCCTCAGGCCTCCCACCCATCACCCCATCATGTTCCCAATTTAATTGTGACATTACCATTTACTTGAGAATGTGATAAATTACCCAGGTATATTTAGTACATTTAAAAAACAAGACTAATCTAATCTAATCTAATAATAACCTTGACAGTATCCTTCTAACCATTAGGTCATCTATGCAATGAATCAGCTAGTGCCATCAGGACTCACTTCAAATTCTCACAGAACCACTTGGCTCCAAACCTCTTCACAATCTTGATCTAGACAGCTTCTGAGCTTTGGAAGAGAGATGCAAGTAATTGTCATTACTTTCAGGACAGCATTCAAAATGATATTCCATCATGCAGCATTAACAAAATTGACAGATTCAAAGGAAATCACTCCAGCAGCTGGGCCTTACTTATGGAATAATAGTTATAATAGTCCAATCATCTCAGCAAGAGTTCTTCAGGGAAGCCTAACAATCCTCAGCACAATCATTGATCAATCCATTCTCAGTTTCCCCAATTAGGAAGCAGTCCATGCTAGTAGACAACATGATCAGAATAACACCTAGGCTTGGGCTACCACAAGCAAATGGTTTGCATAATTTATGCCATATACAGATTATTGTTACAAATTATTGTTACAGTATATTTGGCATAGAAAAATATCCCAATTTGCTTATCAAGGTGTAATCAAATACAATCAAATCCTGATCCTTGAGATGGTAAAAGATGATGAAGTACATAAAGCCTGGTGTTTTATTTCTGATGAGAACCACAGTGAAATACAACATCCTGTCAAAACCTGAAAGAAAAATAATTCATCCTGGCTTTTTAAATTGTGTAGCAAGTTTCCCTACCTAATCAAGATTTACATTCTTTGAATCTGGATTTAAATTAAATGTGCTGTTTTAAGGGAACTGGTGTTGTAGTGGTAATGTCACTGGACTAGTAACTCAGAACCGCAGCCAAATGCCCTGGGGCTGCAGGTTTGAAACCCACCATGATAGATGGCGAAATTTGAATTCAATAAAAATCTAGAATTAAAACTGGTCTAAT
The DNA here is from genome assembly GCF_021869965.1 of Rhincodon typus. NCBI lineage: Eukaryota > Metazoa > Chordata > Chondrichthyes > Orectolobiformes > Rhincodontidae > Rhincodon > Rhincodon typus. Next base: position 2,595 of record NW_025971105.1, on the reverse strand, counting down.
GATGACCATGTAACCATTGCTTATGGTTGTAAAAACCCGTCTGCTTTAGTCATGTCCTTTGGGAAAGAAATCTGGTCCTTACCTGGTCTGGTCTACATGTGACTCCAGATCCACAGCAATGTGGTTGACTCCTAATGCCCTCTGAAATGGCCCAGCAAGCTACTCAGTTCAAGGGCAATTGGGAATGGGCAACAAATGCTGGCTTTACTGGTGATGCCCACATCCCATGAGTGAATTTGAAAAACTGTAACTTTTGGAAGAGTTAGCAGTATATGTCACATGTGGCCAGGAATCTTACAGCACAAAATTTGTATTTGCCCAAGAAAGCTTTACAAGTTCGAGATTTAGGATTAAAGTTGTGACTAAAAGTAGGAAATTAGGATCCAATTGGAAATAAATGAGAAACATCTTTATCCAAAAGAATGCTATGAATGCAAAAAAAATACTATTGCGGGAAAGCTTGGTAAGCAAATGAGGGAAGAAAGAAGAAGAAGGTTGTACTGTGAGGGTTGGATGAAATGATGTAGGTGAAAACTTGTGTGGAGTGTAAATACCAGCAAAAACAATTAGGGCTGAATGTTGGAGGGACACAGATTTTCTGAAGAAGGGTCCCAACCCGAAATGTCAGCTTTCTTGTTCCTCTGATGCTGCCTGGCCTGCTATGTTCCTCCAGCTCCATGCTGTGTTATCTCTGACTCCAGCATCAGCAGTTTTTACTACCTCTCTAGGGCTGAATGTTTCTGTGCTATTGACCCGATGTAACTGGGATATTTAAAATAATTGGTAAAGCAATTTTGACAGCTGAATACCGTGGGTCCTGTTTCCGTTATAAAGCTTGGCAGTTTGTTTTTAAAAAATCTTTAAAAAAAAATTAGACTATTTCAGTAAAATCATAATGCTTTCTGAATTATTAGGCCTGAAATTTTATAAAACTGGAGAGTTTTTAACCAGAGCTCCACTTTTGGAAGTCCCGTCCTAAAACAGCCATTTGTGGTGGTGGGGAGTGGGTTTCACTTTGCACATCAGTGGTTCATGGAAGCAACTGTACATGTTAGAGTGCAATTTCCTTCAGTCTGATCCAATGTTCACTAGTTCCAAACATTTCTTGTAGGCTTTTGACCTTTCAGGAAATGGTCTAAAGTTGCTAGACTTCTTTGAAGAGTTGGGATTCCTTTTGGATAGATCCAAGGACACCTTTGGGAATGTGAGATGCCCTTTGGGCTTGTTATAAGTTGACATAAATGTGCATAAAAGATGGATAAGTGTATTGGAGTTGTCAAGCTGTCAAGGGATTAAGTTATTTAAATCTCCCAGCCTGTTCCGAGATTGGTTGGGAATACATGGAACAGGGTGGCAATCATCAACCACTCTCACTGTTGCATGCAGCATCTTCCATCAATCACTCTTGCCAACAAATTCCCTCCATACTACTAATCCCACATGGCCTCTATACCTCCTACTCACTCAAGACACCTCAGCACCTTTTTCTAACCTGCACCAGTACTAACATCTGTGCAAGCCACTTTTATCTCACTCAACCCCTTCCTTTGTCTCATTCCAGGAAAAAACAGCCTACGTAGCGTGGTAGGTTGCCTGACATCAGCTGTTCACCTACTACATGGAGAAGATCCTGACTGTGTGTACCCCAAGCTGCTGACTGATCTTAACCAAAACCATTGACTATTATCACACGTGCCAATGATTTACTGTCCCAGGACCACCTGCTTGAAGGATGTCTTCCTTGACTCGATTGAAGACTACTTCCCTTATAATTTGAGATATGACCTTGGGAAGCACATGCAGTGCAGTTGGTGCAAATGTGACTGGAATATGGTGCATGTGTGAGATTGACATAGCAAAGTGCTGAACATCAACATGCCCACCCTTTTGACTGATGACTGCTGACATCCATGACAAGCTGTCTGGTTTTGTATCTGTACTAAGAGGCAAGTCAAGGCAGAAGTACAGTGAACCTGAGGGGCCAAATTGCCAAAGGCAAGGAAAGCCAGGACAAAGATGCTGTCAGCATCTGAGTAGATACAACAAGGCTAGTGCTAAACATGCAAGCAAAGTGCCCTGAAATACACTCTGGTCCAATCCATTAAATTCCTGTGGTGTTGCAATGAAAGGTGCTGGTGCTTTCCAAATGCAGAGTTGAAGTGGAGTAGTGTACTTTAAGTGGATTAGAGATTAGAGACAGGTATGTGTTGGATGCCAAGATCCATGGACATAGGGAGCATTCAGTCACTGCCCATGGAGTGTGCACAGAGATGTTGCTGCCTGCTGTCCAAGATAGAAGTCCAGAGGCACAAACACAAATCAGGAATTACCAGATACCCATTCTGACTTTCATGCCATGAATTCTCTGCATCTTGTTTCTATCCAGCAGGTGGGAGAATGGGAAACTGCATATTAATGAGATGAGACAAAGTGTTAATGAGGGTGACAATGAGTGATAATACATGATAATAGGCTTCTTATCTCAACGTCCAGGACATGGTTGGAAAAATACAACTTTTATGTCTTAACATCAAAAAGGGCATTGCATGACATCTCAGATAACAAGATGTAGAGCTGGATGAACACAGCAGGCCA
>NW_025971104.1:0-11102 GCF_021869965.1 Rhincodon typus | reverse complement strand
AAACGTTAACTCTGCTTTCTCCTCCACAGATGCTGCCAGACCTGCTGAGCTTTTCCAGCAACTTTGTTTTTGTTCCTGATTTACAGCATCCGCAGTTCTTTTGGTTTTTATTTTGTCTTTATTATGGTTGAGTTGTATAGCTCCTTCTTTTTGGTAGCCATCCTGTACTATGCCTAACCTTCCACTTTTCATGTCTGTGCTTAGGGAGTTTTGACAGGTTATTAAACCATTGGAGATCATCACAACTAAGCTTTATTCTTTTCTGTCTTATTGCTCACTTTGCATCAGAAATAATTGGATACTGAGCAATGGATATACCCTGGATGATTGTCTCCCAAGTTATGACACAGATAGTTAGCCAAAACAAATCAGCTTCCCTGTACTCACAACACAGTAAAAGTAAAATACTCAATGACCCTCAAAATTGACCCCAATGTTTCCTAATCAAACTTTTTGAATAACCAGTACCAGAATTTGTGAATAATTGAAACCAGACATTGGGTTTATAGCTCAAACAAAAGACTTAGCAATTTATTAACAATATAACAGAGTGAAGTTAACAAGGTAACCTAATTAATGTCCAAAATTTAAACCCTTTCATTCTAGCCCCACTCTCTCACAAAGACAGACAAACTGATGCTGTTAACGGATAAATTCAATGTCAAAAAAATCGAGATGTAAATGGCCAGTTCACCTTAGCAGTCTCCATTTGGCTCATGGGATTATATCTTACTTGATTTCTGACAACATTGATGCATGCAAATATCTTCCAGTAGCCTCTGAGGAATATTGATTTAATTCTTATAACTGAGATTCTAATCTCTGAACTTTCAATAAGTTGATAATGAGAGGACGACCAAGGAGCAATCAAATTTCCATCCCGTAACTTTCACAGCCTCAAGCTGCACTGCTGCTCACAGTCCAAATTTATCTCCAGCTTTCAGCTCACAGTTTACAGTCACAGCTCCAAATGGAAAATGAATTTTTAAAAACTGAAAAATCTGTGCTTATTCTAACATTTTCCTTAGACAAGGACTGCTGGGACTACTCATAATGCCTCTGTTGCTGTGTTGGCCAAGGGGTTAGCTAACAGCAAGTACTCAAGTATCAAAGCTGGTATCTCTTAAGTCTTTATCTGGTATTTTGTCAGCAGAGCCCTCCCCATGAGACAATTACAGAACCTGATCTGAGAAAATTAAACATTATTTCATTCAGTTTTAACACCTCCAGAAGAACATAAGAAATGTAGATAAGAGACTATGATGCAATGAAGTGTTCTCAATGTGAGCGCAGTTGAACTTAAGCTTCAACTCCACTTTCTCACTTGACCCCCATATCCCTACACTTCCTGACTATTTCAGTCTTAAATATATTTAATTATGGGGCGTCCACAAAACCACATACTAGAGAATTCAAAAGATGCACAGCCTTTGAATGAAGAAATTTCTCTTTAACTCAGCTTTAGATAATTGACCCCTTATCCTGAAACTGTGGCCCTTGCTCTAGATTCCTCAGTAAGGGGAAACAACCTTTCAGTAACTATTCCATCATGATTTTAAACCAACGATTTCCAATGAAATCATCTCTCATCCTATAAAGTCTAGAGAATATTGTATTACACACAATATTTTAAATGTAGATTGATACTGTGTGGAGTTGGAGGAACACAGCAGGTCAGGCAGCATCAGAGGAGCTAGAAAGTTGACATTTCAGGTCTGAACCCTTCACCAGGACTGGGGAGTGGGAAGGGAGCTCAGAAATAAATGGGGGTGTGAGGCGGTTGGGGCTGGGGGAATTTAGGTGAGGTGGTGCTAAGTAAATGCAGATAGGGGGTTGTGGAGATTGGTCAATGGGAAGGGTGGGGCGGATAGGTGTAAAGGAAGATGGACAGGTTGTGTCAGGTCAAGGAGGTGGGTTGAGAGGGAAGGTTGGACATGGGATGAAGCCGGCGGGTGGGGAGATTTTGAAGCTAGCGAATTATACGTTGAGGCCATCGGGCTGTAGGCTCCCAAAGTGGAATATGAGGTGCTGTTCCTCCAGTTTGCGTGTGGTGTCATTGTGACACTGGAGAAGGCCCAGGATGGACATGTCTCCAACAGAGAGGGAGGGGGAGTTAAAATGGTTGGTAACCGGAAGGTGGTGTTAATTGGAGCGTACAGAGCACAGATGCTCTGCGAATCGGTCACCGGGTCTGCGCTTGGTCTCTCTGATGTAGAGGAGACCACATCGGGAGCAATGGATGCAGTAGACAAGGTTAGAAGACATACAGGTGAATCCCTGTTGGATACATAATGATTGTTTGGGGTCTTGGATGGAGGTCAGAAAGGAGGTGTAGGGGTAGGTGTAGCGGTTGCAGGGAAAGGTGCTGGGTGTGGTATGGTTGGTGGGGAGTGTGGAGTGGACGAGGGAGTCATGGAGAGAGTGGTCCCTGCAGAAAGCAGATAGGGTTGGGGAGGGGAATATCTCTTTGGTGGTGGGGTCTGATTGCAGGTTGTGAAAAGTGGCGGAGAATGTTACGTTGGATTTGGGGGTTGGTGGGGTAGTATGTGAGGACCAGGAGGACTCTATCCTTATTGTTGTTGAGGGGAGGGCGTTTGAGGGCAGAAGTGTGAGAAATGCAGGAGATGCGGTTGAGGGCATTATGAATCACAGGAGAGGGGAAGTTGCAGTCCTTGAAGTAGGAAGACAACTGGGATGTCCGGGAGTGGAACGCTTCATCCCGGGAGTAGATGTGGTGAAGGCAGAGGAGTTAGGAGAATGAGATTACATTTTTGCAAGAGAGTGGGTGAGAGAGGTGTAGTTCAGAAAGCTATGGGAGTCGGTGGGTTTGAAATAGACGTCGGTGCTGAGTCAGTTGCCGGAGATGGAGACAGTGGGATCCAAGAAGGTGAGGGAGGTGTCAGAGATGATCCAGGTGAATTTGAGGGTTGAAAGGTGTTGATTAAGTGAATGGACTGTTTGAGCTCCTCATGAGAGCATGAGGCAGCACCGATACAATCACTGATGTAGCGGAGGAAGAGGTGAGGGATGGCGCTAGTGTAACTGCGGAAGAGGGACTGTTCCAAGGATCCTACGAAGAGGCAGGCATAGCTCGGACCCATGTGGGCACCCATAGCCTCCCCTTTGGTTTGTACGAAGTGGTAGGAGTTAAAGGAAAAGTTGTTGAGGGTGAGGACAAGTTCCTTCAAGTGGATGAGAGTTTCAGTGGAGGGGAACTGGTTGGGCCTACGGGAGACGAAGAGACAGTGGGCTTTTAAGCCCTCCGTATGGGGGATACAGATATAGAGAGACTGAATGTCCATGGTGAAGATGAAGTGTTGGGGGCCAGGAATTGAAGTCTTGGAGAAGGTGGAGGGTAGTGCCTCAGCAAGGCCACATACAAAAAATGAGACTTTGTTATTCTTGTGATCCAATCCCCTCGCAATAAAGGCCAACTTGCTGTTTGTTTTCCTAAATGCTTGCTGTGTCTACATGCTATTTTTCTTTGTTTCTTATAGAAGTACACCTAAGTGTCTCAGAACATCAACATTTACAACTTCTACTCTATTAACACTATGTTCTACTTCTCTCTTTTTGCAACTAAAGGAATCTCACACCTCATCTCATTATACTCCATCTGCCAGCTTGTTTGTCACTCAGTTAACATAATAATAACATAATACAGCATAGGAACAGGCCCTTTGGCCAAATAAGCCTGCATCGATTCCTAATCCTTATTTAGACCCACTACCTATTGCCCATATGTGGTTTCTAACCCTCTGCTCGCACCGCCCTGATTCATATGTCGATCAAGATACGTTTTAAATGTTGTTAATGTGCCTACTTCCACCACCTCCACTGGCAGTGTGTTCCAGGCCCCCACCACCCACTATGTGAAAACTTTTCCCCACACTTCTCCCCTACCCCTCTCACCTTGAACCTGTGCTCTCTTGTAGTTGACTTTTCCACCGTGGGAAAAAGCCTCTGACTATCCACCCTATCTATTCCTCTCATAACTTTGTAAACCTCTATCAGGTCACCACTCTGCCTGGGTGTTTCCAGAGAAAACAATTCACATTTATCCAACCTGTCCTCATACCTAAAACTCTCTAAGCCAGGCAACATCCTGGTAAACCTTCTCTGTACCCTCTCCAAGGCACCCATGTCCTTCTGGTAGTATGGCGACCAGAGCTGCATGCAATATTCCAAATGTGATCAAACTAAAGTTTTGTACAGCTGTAACATAACTTGCCAACTTTTACACTCATTGCCCTGGCTGATGAAGGCAAACATGCTGTATGCCTTCTTGACCACCTTACCCACCTGTGTTGCCACTTTCAGGAATCTGTGGATCTGTACGCCCAGATCCCTCTGTACGTCAATGCTCCTCACGGTTCTGCCATTTATTGTATAATTCACACTTGAATTTGATTTTCCAAAACCTCACGTTTGTTGAGATGAGACTCAGCCTGCCATATCTCTACCCAAATCTGCAATTTATCTATATCCTGTTGTATCCTTTGACAATCCTTACTATCTTCAACTTTGCCAATTTTGTGTCATCCACAAACTAATGAGACCACCTACATTTTCCTCCAGATCATTTATATATATTGCAAATAACAATAGTCCCAGCACTGATTCCTGTGGAACATCACTAGTTATTGAACTCCATTCCGAACAGCAACCTTTCACCACCACTCTCTGTCTTCTATGACTAAGCTATTTTTGTATCTATCTATCCAGATCACCCTGGATCCCATGAGACTCTACCTTCTATACCAGCTTGCCATGAGGTACCTTATGAAATGCCTTACTAAACTTCATGTAGACAACATCCTCATCAGGCATTTTTGTCCCTCTTCAAGAAAACTTAAATAAAATTCGTGAAACATGACCTTCCTTGCATAAACGCATGCTGCTATCACAAACATTCACTTTCAAATGCAAATAAATCCTGTCTTTCAGTACCTTCTCCAACAGCTTCCCCACCACTGACGTCAGGCTCACATGATTCTCTGTTTCCCTTCCTAAACAAAGGAACAAAATTGGCCATTCTCCAGTCCTCTGGAACCTCATCTGAGGTCAAAGAGAATGCAAAGATATCTATTAAACATGTCTATAATCTCTTTGCAGCCTTTCTATGTCCTCCTCACGGCTTTGCACCTAGCTTTGTATCATCAACAAACCTAGATACATTACTTCCTGTCTTTATTTTATCTAAGTCACTGTTGCAGGATGTAAATAGCTAAGGCCCCAGTACTGATCCTAACAGTACTTCACTAGTCAAAAACTGCCAACTTGACATGTACCAGTAATCCCAGCACTCTGCTTCCTGTCTGTTACCTAATCATCTATCTATTCTAATATACAACCACCAACTTCATGAGTCCTCACTACGCATCAACCTTTTGTGTAAAATCTGGTTGGATGCTTTTTAGAAATCCAACTATACCAGATCTATTGGTTCCCCTTTATCTATCCTACCAGTTACATCCACAAAAAAAACTCCAATAAATTTGTAAAACAGGACTTCTCTTTCAATTCATGCTGAATTTGTTATGACTAGGTGAGGAGAGGTGAATTGGCTCCTTCTTTTCTATATTCTCGGTTGGTTTTGACAAAGATTTCATGTTTGTTTTCATGTAGCTATACTTCACTCTCATCAAAATGCAGTGAACGAGTTCACTAAAACCAATAAGGTGCTAATTCCAAGGTTCTCTTGAGTGAAATTCAGAGCAAGTTTATTAAAAGCAAAATACTGCGATTGCGGAAAATCTGAAATAAAAACGGAAATGCTGGAGAAACTCAACAGATCCGGCAGATCTTTGTGGAGAGAATCACAGAGTTTTACAGCACAAAAACAGTCCCATTGGTCCAACAACACGTCCATGCCAACCAGGTATCTTAAATTAATCTAGTCCCATTTGCCAGCATTTGGCCCCATCCCTTTAACGCCTTCCTATTCATGAACCCACTCATAAACCTTTTAAATGATATAATTTACCCGCCTCCACCATTTCCTCTGGCAGTTCATTCCATACACACACCAACCTCTGGGTGAAAATGTTGCCTTTTAGGTCTCTTTTAAATCTTCCCTCTCTTACCTTAAACCTGTGCCCTTTAGCTTTGCACTCCCCTACCCGGGGGAAAAGACCTTGGCTATTCACCTTATCCATGCCCCTCATGATTTTTTAAACCTCTACCAGCTCACCCCTCAGCTTCTGATGGTCCAGGGAAAATAGCCCCAGCCTATTCAGCCTCTCCCTATAGCTCAAACCCCGTAACCATGGCAACATCCTTGTAAATCTTTTCTGAAACTTTTCAAGATATGTCTTGATATGACTGTTCTGAAGAAGTTATATGGGATTTGAAATGTTAACTCTGCTTTCCTCTCCATAGATGCTGCCAGACCCACTGCATTTCTCCAGCATTTTCAGTTTTTATTAGGGCTATTTCATTGATTGCTGAGAAGAATAATAAAGATGTGAATGTCACATCAAACACATGTATACAAACATAAGTACAAGTTAAAAAGGGAAGAGGGTCCAGTACAAAAAGGTAGGCAAAAAAGATGTAATTTAAAGTCATTAGGTTGTTCTTGGAGGTGTTAGATTTTATGTGACACCATGATGGGTTAGCAATGTCCTAAGTCAAAGGCAGCCATGAATATTGCAGCTATATTTAAGTGCTTGGTATTTGGATATTCCTCTAATTCATGTTGTCACAGGCTTTTGTTCTTCCTGAGCGAACACAAAGTGAGAGAGACCTTTCTCCAGTTCCAGTGCCAAACCTATTTCCCTAGCCTTGCTAAAGCAGTTGCTTAACCACATCATACATTTGTGTATTTCTGTGCTTGGGTTTGTTGTCTCCAAACTGGACAATTGCAAGTGATGTACTTTTATCTCTAACATACAAAATTTTCATAAAGATATAAAACAAACAAAAGACATAAGTTTCTTCAACACACATACAATCAAAAACAAAAATTGCTGGAAGAAGCTCAGCAGGTCTGGCAGCATCTGTGGAGAGAAATATGAGTTAATGTTTCGACTTGATTGACCCTTCCTCAGAAGTGATGGTTGCTGGGAGAATGTCAGTTTATATGCAGAAGACAGAGTTGGGGGAGGGGCTAAGGAGTAAGCGATAGGTGGGGATTGAGTCCAAAGAAAGAAAATAACAGTTGGACAGACAAAGGAGTGGGTAACGATCTGGGTAGGAGACTGAATGGCTATTAATGTGTTACTGGCTAACAATGGGTTGTGTGTAATAGCAGACTATGTGATAACAAGGCCTGGTGTGTGGGGGTTGGGGTAAGGGCATGAGAGAGCTCAAGTCCTAAAGTTATTGATCTCAATATTGAGTCCAGAAGGCTACAGGGTCCCCAAGTGGAAAATGAGGTGCTGTTCTTCCAACTTGTGCTGAGCTTCGCTGGAGCACTGCAGCAAGCCTGAGACAGAGATGTTGGCCAGGGAACAGAGTGGTGTGTTAAAGTGGCAGGCAACTGGAAGGTCAGGGTCTTTTTTTGCAGGCAGAATGTAGGTGTTCTGTGAAGAGGTCACCCAGTCTACACTTTGTTTCCCCAGTGTAGAGAAGACCACATTGTGAGCAGCGAATGCAGTAGGCTAAATTCTTCAAGTTTCTTTAGATTTCTTCAAGCCTGACTAGCCTCTTTCACTAAAGATGTTAATTTCAGTTCAGACTGGTTCTTGTTTGTTGTTGGTTTTGCAAAGCTTGGCTCAACCTGTGGTTATGTAATTACTGCAGTTCTTTTAAAGTCAGTGTTTTATTCTTTTTGAAACCATTTAATTCCCCAAGGTCCCAAACAGATGATTGGGAAGTCGAAAATCAATACTTTATCAAAGTGATTACAACTTGTTCCAAACTGACTAAACATTTTTTAGTTCATATTTGGACTTCCCTAATGATATATTCCAGCACTTTAGCAAAAACTGATGCCAGGTTAATTGGCTTGAATGTCACTATTTTCTAACTGCCTTTTTTCTTAAAAGGGATATTACGTTGCTAACTTCCAATCTGCTGGGACTGTTCCAAAATCTAACACATTTTGGAAAGTGATTGCCATCACATACATAATTTCTGCACCTATCTCTACAATCCTAGGATGTAGGCCATCAGCTCCTGAGGGTTTGTCAGATTTTAATCACTTGAGTTTCACCAGTACTTTTTGCTGCTGATATTATCTTAATTTCCTCAATCTTTTTAGCCTCCAAGCTGATATGCTGTTTCTAGTATGTAACTTGTGTCCTCTACTATGAAAATAGACACAAAGGATTTGCACAATATTTGTGCCATTTCCTCATTCCCACCATAATTTCTTCTGTCTCTGCTTCTGAAGGGTCAATGTTTACTTTAGTCACTCTCTTCATTTTTATGTATTTATAATTGCTCTTTCAATCTGCTTTTTTACTGTCATTCAATTTTTTTCTCTTTTTGGAGGCCCTTTTCTTATTTTGAAAACATTGCCAAATAGAATCCTCAAATTTATTTTTTGTTGCAACATGATAAGCTTTTCTTTTAATCTAATATCATTTATCACCTCCTTAGCCGGGCACAGATAGATCTTACTTGCTGAGTTTTGTTTGAAATAAAATATATTTTTGTTAATCCTTTTGAATTAATCCTTTTGAATCTCACTGTTCATGTACCGCCATTTGTTTTTGGTTTATTTACCCAATCCAACCTTATCCAGCTGTATCGTCTTGCCTAGGTAATTGACATTGCTTAAATTTAAGACTTTTTTGTTTGTTTTAGTTGGAATGTGTCATTTTCAAATTTACTGTGGAATTCAGTTGCATTATGATCTCTATTTCCCAGTGGATCTTTTATTTTGACATAAAAATAAAAGATCCACTGCCTCATTTCATAATACTAGATTTGATTTGATTTATTGTTGTCACATGTACGGAAATACAGTAAGAAGTGTCGTTTTGCGTGCTCTACAGACAGATCGTGCCATACAAAGCACATCAGGAGCAGAACAGACTGCAGAATACAGTGTTACAGCCGCAGAGAGAGTGCAGAGACACAGCTCAGAAATAACATTTGAGAGGTCCGTTTGAAAGTCGGATAACAGAGGGGAAGAAGCTGTTCTTAAATCTGTTCATACGTGTATTCAAACTTTTATATCTTCCGCCCAACGGAAGAGGGTGGAACAGAGTATAACCAGGGTGCGAGGTGTCTTTGATTATGTTGGTTGCTTTCCCAAGGCAGTGGGAAGTATAGATGGAGTCAATGGATAGAAGGCTGGTTTACATAATGGACTGGGCTGTGTTCACGACTCTCTGTAGTTTCTTGAGGTTTTGGGAAGAGCAGTTGCTATGCCACGCTGTAAATAGATCTCAACTAGCTTTATACCTGGTTGATTCCGCAGCATATAGCATGAGGAAACTGTTGCAAAAATATTCTACAAAAAATCAAATCACTATTGCCAGTTTGATTGATCTACCCTATATGAAGATAAAAGCTCTCCACAACTATTACATCACCTTTGTTTCAAACTCCGGAAATTAAGTCTTTAAATGCTCTGAAAAACAGAGCTACTGTTATGGAGTGTATAAATTACACCCAGCAATGTTTTATGACCCTTGCTGTTCCTAATTTCGATCCATACTGATTCTATTCCTGATTTTGCTAATAGCTCTCTGTCATCCATTTACAATCAGAGTACCCATTAGAATATAGAGATAATGTTTTAAGTCCAGTAACCCTTCTTTAGAACATGAAAGATTCTGAAGAAGAGTCACTGGTCTCAAAACATTAACTCTGCTTTCTTGCCACAGAAGCTGCCAGAACTGCTGAGTTTCTCCAGCAATTCCTGTTTTTGTTTCAGACTTACAGCATCTGTAGTCTTTTGTTTTATTTTATTACCCATTACACTATTCCATTCTGCCTGTCTTTTCAAAGTATCATGTATCTTGGAATATTTAGGTTGCAACCTTCATCACCTTGTAGGCATGTCTCTAACGATTAGATCTAAGTCAATTATCTTTATTTATGCCATTAGTCTTTCTACTTTATTCAGATAAAGTTACTTCAATTTTAATTTTACTACTTCCCTACATGGACATTACTGTCTCATGCACTATTACAGTTAAACTCCCTCTTGTCCTGTCAACTTCTCTTTACACACAGCAATATACTTTCCTAATGCCTTAACTGTTATCTTTGGACTTTTAATTCTTCCTTCACCCAAATCCTTCTCCGCCTCTGTTAGTTTAAAGCCATTTATCCCCGGGTAGCAATTTTGCCAGGTGCACTTTATGTTTGTATGTCCTGTTCCTTCTTGTCATAATCTAGTTATCATTCCTCCTATTGCCACCCTACACTCATGCTTTGTCTATTCTTTTTAGTTTTCCAAGCCTCCCCTTGCACTGACTGTCTCCCTTTCACTATTAAAGGCTTCTCAACAGGCTCCCCTAATTATACGACCTGAAAGGACACTGGTCACAGGGCAGTTGAACTGAGAATTGCTCTGACGGTACAGTTCCCTTTTTCCCACTACTAATACCAGTGAATCGAAGCCTTGTTTCTCCCACAGTAATCGTTGAGCCATACATTTAACCTAGTGATCTTATTTATACTGTACCAAGTTGTTCATGGCTCAGGGAGCAAATCATATTATTGCCATTCTGCTTTTTAATTTAAATCCTAGTTGCTCATTCTACATCATAACATCATTCTACAAATGCCACAACTAGCCACACGGACAAAGGCAACTGGATCCTTCTCCTCCCATTCTAAGTTTCTTGTCAGCCTAAAAAGCTTTACCTTTAACCTTTAAATTCCCCAACTTTTACACTGGGCAGCTAACACAGCCTTCAGGACAGATGTTCTCAGTTGCACAGAATAACGTCTATATTCATCACCCCCAACACTATCAGCACCACCCCCCACCCTGTCAGCACCACCCCCACACAGTCACCTCCACCCCCCACACAGTCACCTCCACCTCCCACACTGTCAGCACCACCCCCCACACTGTCAGCACCACCCCCCAACAGAAGCACCACCCCCCCACACTGTCAGCACCAACCCCCACCCTGTCAGCACCACCCCCACACTATCAGCACCATCCCACACCCTGTCACCACCACCCCCAC
>NW_025971103.1:0-11107 GCF_021869965.1 Rhincodon typus | reverse complement strand
GGAAAAGTGTGAGGTGATTCACTTTGGAAGGAGTAACAGGAATACAGAGTACTGGGCTAATGGTAAGATTCTTGGTAGTGTGGATGAGCACAGGGATCTCGGTGTCCATGTGCATAGATCACTGAAAGTTGCCACCCAGGTTGATAGCGTTGTTAAGAAGGCGTACGGTGTGTTAGGTTTTATTGGTAGAGGGATTGAGTTTCGGAGCCATGAGGTCATGTTGCAGCTGTACAAAACTCTGGTGCAGTCGCACTTGGAGTATTGCGTACAGTTCTGGTCACCACATTATAGGAAGGATGTGGAAGCATTGGAAAGGGTGCAGAGGAGATTTACCAGGATGTTGCCTGGTATGGAGGGAAGGTCTTATGAGAAAAGGCTGAGGTACTTGAGGCTGTTTTCGTTAGAGAGAAGAAGATTAAGGGGTGACTTAATAGAGACATACAAGATGATCAGAGGATTAGATAGGGTGGACACTGGGAGCCTTTTTCCTCGGATGGTGATGGCTAGCACGAGGGGACATAGCTTTAAATTGAAGGGTGATAGATATAGGACAGATGTCAGAGGTAGGTTCTTTACTCAGAGAGTAGTAAGGGCGTGGAATGCCCTGCCTGCGAAAGTAGTAGAGTCACCAACTTTAAGGGCATTTAAATGATCATTGGATAAACATATGGATGATAATGGAATAGTTTAGGTTAGATGGGCTTCAGATTGGTTTCACAGGTCGGCGCAACATCGAGGGCCGAAGGGCCTGTACTGCGCTGTAATGTTCTATGTTCCATGTTTTTTAATTTTGTTCCTAGCTTTTCATAATCCCGAAACAGGTCTTTTTTCCTTGTCCTGCCTATGTTGTTGGTACCTACGTGGACCGCAACAACTGGATCCTCCCCCTCCCTCTCTAGTATCCTCTCAAGCCGGTCACAGATGTCTCGCACCCTGGCACCAGGCAGGCAACACACCATGCGGGATTCTCTATCCTGCTCGCAAAGGATACTCTCTATCCCCCTGATGATGGAATCCCCCACAACTACAATCTGTCTTTTTGCTCCCCCCCTCTTGAATGGCCTCCTGGACCATGGTGCCATGGTCAGTTGACTCATCCTTCCTGCAGCCCTGTTCCTTATCCACGCAGGGAGCAAGTGCCTCATACCTGTGGGACAATGTCAAGGGCTGTGGCTCGTGTGTTCTTGTCTGCAGGGTCCCTCTACCTGCCTCACTCGCAGTCACACACTGCTGTCCCTGCCCTCCGATCAAATTAACATTAGTTAATCTACCAGGTGTGACTGCCTCCTAGAACACAGCATCAAGGTATTTCTCCCCCTCCCGGATGTGCCGCAGTGTTTGGAGTTTGGATTCCAGCTCATCAGTTTTGAGCCGGAGCTCCTCAAGCAGCCAACACTTGCTGCAGATGTGGTCACTGCCGTTCTCAATGGGATAAGCTAGCTCCCACTTCATACAACTACAACACATCACCTGGCCTGCCATCTCTACTTAGTTAATTATTTAAAATTAATTAGTTTTTTTTTAGTTTCACAGTGTTCGCTGCACCAGTAAGTTTACTCTGTTATATGGTCAAACAGACTCCGGCTTTGCCTTCCGACCAGCTCCCAGAGGATTTGGTGTCTAGGTGACCATCCCGAAAGATAACAAAGAGATGAGGGAAAAAAAAATGCAAATAGCTTACCTGCTCACCACACTTAGTTGTTATTATTAGGTTAGAGGAGGTGGAAGGGTGGGACACACTACGCGTGCAGTGTCTCGGGTATTAGTTAACTCTCAAATTTATTGGGTGGAAGCTTACCTTCTCAGGCTGCTCTCGCGCTTTCTCCCGGACTCCCGCCGCTGAAACAACTGAAAGGTCGCAGTCACATGAGGTAAGACTTTTATAATCGAGAAGCTTACCTTCCCAGGCTGCCCTCGCGCTTCCTCCCGGACTCCTGCCGCTGAAACAACTGAAAGGCCGCAGTCACGTGAGGTAAGACTTTTATAATCGAAAAGCTTACCTTCCCAGGCTGCCCTCGCGCTTTCTCCCAGATTCCCGCCGCTGAAACAACTGAAAAGGCTGCAGTCCATTTGGTTTAGTAGGGCCCACAATGCTGCTGCATTTCCAAACAGTACAATCTGTAATACAAGCATACTGGAAAATGTCACTAATCATTAAAATATCAAAAATGTGCAGATATACTCAACAGTACCACCTGGCCTTGATCTGCCCATTACAAGGTGCGAGTGACTGTCCTTGACATCAGGGCAGCATTTGACTGAGGATGTCATGTAGGAGCCTCAGCAAAACTAGAGACAACAAGAATTGGAAATTTCTCCAAGTTGTGCCAAGCAAAAAAGAAGATGGTTGTGGTTGTTAGAGGTCACTCAACTCAGCCATGTGACATAATTGCAGGAATTCCTCAGGGTTGTGTCTTTGATCTAGGGGAGGCAATGGCCTCGTGGTATTATCGCTGGACTGATAATCCAGAGACTCAGATAATGTTCTGGGGACCTGGGTTTGAATCCCACCATGGCAGATCGTGGAATTTGAATTCAATAAATATTTGGAGTTAAGAATCTAATGATTACTGTGAATCCATTGCCAATTGTTGGAATAACCCATCTGGTTCACTAATGTCCTTTAGGGAAGGAAACTGCCATCCTTACCTGGTCTGGCCTACATATGACTCCAGATCCACTCTTAACTGCCCTTTGAGCAATTTGGGATGGGCAATAAATGCTGGCCTAGAAACGCACTCATCCTATGAATGAATAAAGAAAAAAAAAACGACTATTCTCAGATGTTTCATGAATGACCTTTCTGTCTTCATAAAGTTGAACATGGCTGTTCGCTGATGAATGCACTATGTTCAACACCAATTTAACTCCTCAGATAAGTGTGCTTTAAGACCTGGACAACGTATAGCCTTGGGCTGGTAAGTTGCAAGTAATATTTGTGCCATACAAGTGCCAAGCAATGACCAGCTTCAACATCCTGATAATTACTATTGACTAGAAATTGAACTAGTCTAATCGATCATATAAATACACTGTAGAGAGAAACTAATTTCCGTCGTGGAATGTCTCACCATTTATGAGGGAAGTCAAGACTTGATAGAATTCTTATCACTTACCTGAGTGGATACAGTTCCAACAGCACTCAAGTTGTTCAACACCATCCAGGGCATGTCATGTACCACCTTTACGTTCAGTTCCTTCATCACTGACACAGTGGTGGTGTTATATAGCATCTACAGGATGCACTGCAAAACTCACCAAGGCTCAGTGTTTTCCAAACCTGTAACCCTCTACCACCGAGAAAGGCAAGGGCACCATGCGGACATCACCATCTGCAAGTTACCCTCCCAGCCATAGACCTTCCTGACATGGAACTATGTGGCCACTTTTTCTCTGTCACAGGATCAAAATCAATGGAACTCCCTTCCTAACAACACTAATTCCAGCAGTCTAAGAAGACAGCTCACTACCATCTTCCCTGGGATATTTAGCTGTGGGCTATAAATGTTGGTCCAGCCAGTGACTCTCGCGTCACATGATCAAATTAAGAAAAGTGCACGCTACAGTTCTTTGATATCCTGTGCTGTGAAAAAGATAGCTTTGTCAACGTAATACGCAAACTTTCCAATGCTATCCTTCTGAAGCTTCAGAGCTCCAGTCTGCATACTCCAGATCTTTAAGACGTCTCATCTGCACTCTATCCTGACCACACATTGCCATTATTTTGGTCAAACCTCCACTGGTTTCTTATGCTTTGCTGTGATTTCAAAACTCTTGTTTTCATCTATGAATTTTTAAGTGCCTCAATTTCTCTGCAGCCTCTTCATTCACACATTTGTCTATTCTAACTATGATCCATTGTGCATTCCTGCATTCCATAAATGTTACCATATTTTCAATCACACTCTGGAATTCCCCACCCTAAACTGCTTCAACTTTTCCCACCTACAAAATCCATCTTAAGACCTGTATCTTCAACAACATCTACAAACAAACAATGAGGTGCAAGGTTAGGGCATGCGGCCCATGAGCTTGCTTTGTCATTTATTAAGATCATAGCTAAATGTCTATGCAAGTCTATAAATTTATAAATCTTAGTCTAAAAATACACATCATCTGACCATCCGCATTCTTCTGCAGGAGAGAATCACTAGCCTCTGAATGAAGAAACTTTGTCTTATCTCAGTGCAAAGTTACCGATCGCTTATTGTAAGACTAATGTTACGTTTTAGGCTTTCTAGGAGAAATTTCTGGGGGCAGCACAGTGGCTCTGTGGTTAGCACTGCTGCCTAGCAGCATCAGGGACCCGGGTTCGATTCCACCCTCAGGCAACTGTCTGTGTGGAGTTTGCATATTCTTCTTGTGTTTGCGTGGGTTTCCTCCAGGTGTTCCAGTTTCCTCCCACAGTCCAAAAAATGCACAAGTTAGGCGGATTGGCCATGCTAAATTGTCCACAGTGTTCAGGGATGTGTAGTTTAGGTGCATTAGTCACAGGAAATGCAGGGTTACAGGGACAGGGTGGGGTGGTGGGTCTGATTGGGATGCTCTTTGGAGGGTTGGTGTGGACTTGTTGGGTCAAATGGCTTGTTTCCACACTGTGGGGATTCTATCATTCTATGATCATGGAATATTTGAATTCTTATTTCTCTGGTGTTTTAATTTATTTAATGAAACATCTCATCTTAACTTTAATTTTGCAATTGTAGGCTCAAGAAGTCCAGAGGCGACGAGAGCAAGCAATCATTCTGGAGGCTCAGACAAAAGTAGTAAATAGTAATCAGCTAGAAAAGCAAGAGAACAGGCAAGTAGAGGAAATTCTGCGTCTTGAGAGAGAAATTGAAGAGCTTCAACGCCAGAAAGAACGTCATGAATCAACACTCACTGAGATGTCACTTATACAACTACAGAAACTTCGAGATGAGGAGTTAAAGCAATTGGAGGAAGAAGCTTGCAAAGCAGCTCAGGAGTTTCTGGAGTCCCTGAACTTTGATGAAATTGATGAATGTGTCCGCAATATTGAACGGACTCTTTCTGTCGACAGCCAGAGTAAATTGTATACCTCAACTGTACCTGATCCTTTCGGAAAACCTACCTTCAATTTTAGTCAACCTTATCCTGAAGAAGAGGAAGATGAGGGCTTTGATGCTGATGATGATGCGCTTAAGGACTCACCGAATCCGAGTGAGCATAGCCATTTTGATCAACGTACTAGTGGAATCCGGACAAGTGATGACTCGTCAGAAGAAGACCCTTACGTAAATGATACAGTGGTGACGACAATTGCAAGTGATGAGAATAATGTTCTTGCCATCACTGCTGTGGATCCAATAAGCTACAACAAACCAACAATCGATGACTCTACCTACTGCATACCTGAGCAAGCAGATGATGTACAGGAGGACCCTGTTGAGCTCATTCCTCCAGATGAATCTGATTATGATCAGGATGATTATGAAGATGGAGCCATCATATCTGGCAGTGTAGCCTTTTCAAATCCTTGCACTAACCAGTGGTCACCAGAATGTCCATATTATTCTGCGGGAACGAACAGTAGTTCTGGAGCATATAGATTAAGCTCAGAAGGGGCACAGTCATCAGTGAGTAAATTATGTATCCTAATTGATCAATGAATAAGATCATATGATCAGTCTGCTATCAATCAATAAAGCCAGGAACCCAATTTTGAAAAACTCTTGACTATCACTGTTCCATTAATAATAGTGTTCAAATTTTATTTTTCATTTTTAGGGTGCTTGTGGCTATTATCAGGGAATTGTAGCTCTAGCTAATGCATATGATAGCAGTGTGTGTGCTAGTCAATGTGCCACCCCGAAAATCCTCAAGCAATTTACAGTGCTGGATTGTGGACGGCAATTGACAATAACAAAGATTTACTCAGGGATCTACTCAGACAAAAGCTGCACTCAGCCACCAGGATTATATTTCAGAAAACAGTATGATGTGCTCTAATGGATGCTCTGGAAATTCAGTTGAAAATACTTACAAAAAATATACTGAAATGTTATCGTATTTCTGCCGAACTGCCCAAATTTAGGCAGAAATAAATCACAGTGCACCTTAGGCATATCATGTAATCTTTCATAATGTTTGGCTTTACTATTATTGGATTAAATTTATCTTTTGAAGTTGAAAATGCAATTAGGATCAAGAGGAAGTTATTTCAACACTCAAAATTGTTACATTAGTCAGTGAAATTACAACTGGTCTGCAACCAAACTCTCCCTCTTAAACTTTTGGCAAACAAAAATCGGTCAATCTTGATTATAACTTTATTTAAAAAGTCTAGCATCAACTAACATTTATGTTACATTCACAGAATTCTCCCACCCTTGCCATGAACAGAAAATCCGAATTGTACTCCGAAAGGTTGATTTTTTTTTGCCTATGCCTCCTAGTTCGAGACTTTAAACTAGCGAAAATTGTTTCTCCCAATTGAACATAGAACAGTGCATCACAATACAGGCCCTTAGGCCCACGATATTGAGCCGACCTATTACCCTACTCTAAGATCAAACTCCCCTGCATACCTGACATTTTACTATCATCCATGTGCCTATCTAAGAGTCACTTAAATGTCCCTAATGTATTTGACTCCACTTCCATCGCTGGCAGCACATTCCACGTACCCGCCACTCTATGTAAAGAATCTGCCTCTGACATCTCCCCTATACCTTCCTCCAATCACCTTAAAATTATGCCCCCTCATAATAGTCATTACCACCCAGGGAAAAAAGTCCGTGACTATCCACTCTATCTATGCCTCTCATCATCTTGTACACCACTATCAAGTCACCTCTCATCCTTCGTCGCTCCAATGAGAAAAGCCCTAACACCCTCAATCTTTCCTCATAAGAGCTGCCCTCCAGTCCAGGCAGCACCCTCGTAAATCTCCTCTGCACCCTCTCTAAAGCTTCTACATCCTTCCTATAATGAGGCAACCAGAACTGAACACAATATTCCAAGTGTGGTCTAACCAGGGTTGTATGGAGCTTCAGCATAACCTCACAGCTCTTAAACTCAATTCCCCTGCCAATGAAAGCCAACACACCATCTGCCTACTCTACAACCCTATCAACTTGGGTAGCAACTTTGAGTGATCTATGGATGTGGACCCCAAGATCCCTCTGTTCCTCCACACTGCCGAGAATCCTGCCGTTAACCCTGTATTCTGCATTCAAATTCAACCTTCCAAAATGAATCACTTCACACTTTTCTGGGTTGAATTCCATCTGCCACTTCTTTGCCCAGCTCTGCATCCTGTCACTGTCCTGTTGCAACCTGTAACAGCCCTCCACACTATCCACAAGTCCACCAACCTTCGTGTCATCGGCAAACTCACTAACCACCCTTCCACTTCCTCATCCAAGTCATTTATAAAGATCACAAAGAGCAGAGGTCCCAGAATAGATCCCAGTTAAACACCACTTGTCACCGAGCTTCAGGCTGAATACTTTTCTTCTACTACCACCCTCTGTCTTCTATTGGACAGCCAATTCTGTATCCAGGCAGCCAAATTTCCTTAAATCCCATGTGTTCTTACTTTCTGAATGAACCTACCATGGTGAACCTTATCAAACGCCTTGCTAAAATCCATATACACCACTGCAGTACCTTCATCAGTGTGTTTTGTCACATCCGCGAAGAATTCCATAAGGCTTGTGAGGCATGACCTGCCCCTCAGAAAGCCATGCTGACTATTTCTAATCTTAACTGTGCTTTTCCAAATAATCATAAATACTATCTTTCAGAATCCTTCCAATAATTTGCCCACCACAGAAGTAAGACTGACTGGTCTGTAATTTCCAGGATTATCCCTATTCCCTTTCTTGATCAAGGGAATAACATTTGCCACCCTGCAATCATCTGGTATTACTCCAGTGGATAGCGAGGGTGCAAAGATCATTGCCAAAGGCGCAGCAATCCCTTCCTTCGCTTCCTGTAGAAACCTTGGGTGTATCCCTTCTGGCCCAGGGGACTTATCTCTCCTCATGTTTTTCAAAATTTCTAGCTCATCCTCCTTCCTAACATCAATCTGTTCAAGCATATCAGCCTGTTTCACACTGTCCTACCAAACTACAAACTACCCTCTCACTGGTGAATACTGAAGGAAAGTATTCATTAAGGACCTCCCCTACCTCCTCCGACTCCAGGCACAAGTTCCCTCCACTATCCTGATGGGCCCTACCCTCATTCTGGCCATCCTCTTGTTCCTCACATAAGTGCAGAACGCATTGGGGTTTTCCTTAATCATACCTGCCAAGGCTTTTCCATGCCCCCTTCTAGCTCTCCTATGTCCATTCTTCAGTTCCTTCCTGGCTACCTTGTAGACTTCTAGAGCCCTGTCCGATCCTTGCTTCCTCAACCTTAAGTAAGCTTCCTTCTTCCTCTTGACTAGATCTTCTACATGTCTTGTCATCTGGGGTTCCTTCACTTTACCATCCCTTCCTTGCCTCAGTGGGACAAAACTGTCCAGCACTCACGGCAAGTGCTCCCTAAATAACCTCCACATTTCTGTCGTGCAGTTCCCTGAAAACATCTGTTCCCAATTTATGCTCCACAGTTCCTGCCTAATAACAGTATAATTCCCCCCTCCCCCAATTAAATAATTTCCCATACTGTCCGCTCCTATCCCTCTCCATGACTATAGTAAAGCTCAGGGAGTTGTGATCACTATTACCGAAATGCTTTCCCACCGAGAGATCTGACACCTGGCCTGGTTTGTTGCCCAACACCAAATCCAATATGGCTTCCCTTCTAGTCAGCCTAACTACATATTGAGTCAGAAATCCTTCCTGGACACAGCTGACAAAATCTGCTCCATCCAAACTATTTGCGCTTAGGAGGTTCTAGTTGATATTAGGGAAATTGAAGTCACCCATGACAACAACCTTATTACTTCTGCACCTTTCCAAAATCTGTCTGCCAATCTGTTCCTCAGTGTCTCTGTTGCTATTGGTGGGGGGGTGGGGTGGGTCTATAGAAAACTCCCAATAAAGTGACTGCTACTTTCCTGTTTCTGACTTCCAATCATACTGACTCAGTGGACAAACTCTCCTCAATGACCTCCCTTTCTGCAGCTGTGATACTATCCCTGATTAGCAATGCCACTCCCCCACCACTTTTACCTCCCTCCCTATTTCTTTTGAAACATCTAAACCTCGGAACATCCGGCGACCATTTCTGCCCCTGTGATACCCAAGTTTCCGTAATAGCCACAACATCATATGTCCAAGTACTGATCCATGCTCTAAGTTCATCAGCCTTATTCCTGACATTTCTTGCATTAAAGTAGACATACTTCAACCCGTCGCAGTGACTGCAACTTTGCCCTATCAACTGTCTATCCTTCCTCACAGATAATAGCTTGTAAACCAGCTACCCCATCCTTTGATCTGTAGCTCCGGTTCCCATCCCCCTCCAAACTAGTTCACTCATTTCCTCATCCAAACTAATTCTCTCACTTCCTTATCCAAGTCATTATTAAAGATCACAAAGAGCAGAGGTCCCAGAACAGATCTCTGCGGAACGCTGCTGTTTACCAAGCTCCAGGCTGAATACTTTCCATATTCTTATTTCCATATACTTTCCAATCTGTCCTATCTGTTCCTCTAAACATATTGAAAACGTTGACCAAATTCCTTTTAATCTTCTAAATTCCAGAAATGACAACCCGACTAGCTGTGTTCAGTCAGTCAGCACTGATTTAGTTGGTAGCAGATTGAATCCAGGGCATGAATACAATAATCTAGACTAGTCCAGTGCAGTGCTGAGGGAGTGCTTTACTTGCCGTCAGAGGGCTATATTTAAATTTAGATTTAAACCGATGCCCCTTCTGCTCTCTCAAGTAGACATAATAAAATTGCTATTATGAAGAAGAACTTAGTGTTTCTGGTCAATATTTATCCATCAATCAACACCATAAAAACAGGTTATTTGATCGTTGTTGATGGCAGCAATTTGCTGCTGCATTTCCTTTATTATAACACTGATCTTCAAAGGTACTGCATTGATTGTGAACTCTTCTTGGATGTTCAGTTGTCATGAGTCACTGTATAAATGAAAATCTTTTCTTCCTTTTTCAATTAATCTCTCTGTTTGCCTTAACCAATGGTGTCTAGGTTTCACTCCATTAAACCTACGCTGCACACCCTCTTGTTGGTATGCAGCACAGAGGCTTGGTGAGATCAGATGAGAACATCAGATGAGGTTAGGTAGACCTTAGAATTAGGGTAGAAGTTCGGCACAACATTGTGGGCCGAAGGGCCTGTACTGTGCTGTACTGTTCTATGTTCTAACACCTGTTGAAATTGTTTTGATAGCTCAACAAGCTGATTCTGGAACAGCAAAAAATAGGGCCAGTATTTCCTTCCAAAGAAGTGGTTGCCAGAATTGTTCAGAGTAATACTAGGTTATGATCTAACCAGTGTGCTGTGTGGTAGAACAATGATTTCTCAATCTCTTTATATTAAAAATCTGTGTACCTGGACCTCCAGGTCTCTTTGGACCTCCGCTCACGATTTGCAAAGTGGCCTGTTTTGTTTATTTTAAATTCAAACTGGATGACTTCGCATTTTCTTAGATTGAAATCCATTTGCCGCAATTTTGCCCAATTGCTTAAACTGACAGCATTAGTTTGTAGTTTCACACTTCTGTCTGGACTGCTCTCAATGTTATATATCCTTGTGCCGTTGATAATTTTGGATCTGTAGCTGTTGATCACATTAGCTGAATCATGAATGAATGTAGTGAACAGTTGAGATCTTAACACAGTTCTCGAGGGTCACCACTAGTCTATTACAAGTCACTCGGCAAATGTTCACACGGCTCAGTTCAAGTCGTAATCATTGTGACATATCGAGGTTGGGGGAAGCAGGGAAAGTGTAGAGAGTTACCTGCAGGAGACAATTGTACCCCTTTGGTCAACTATGTCAAATTTAGGAACAAAAACAAAGTTGCTGGAAAAGCTCAGCAGATCTGGCAGCATCTGTGGAGGAGAAAACAGAGTTAACGTTTCGGGTCCGGTGACCCTTCCTCAGAACTGATGGTGGCTGGGAAAACGTCAGTTTATATGCAGAAAATAGGGAGG
>NW_025971102.1:1477-11109 GCF_021869965.1 Rhincodon typus | reverse complement strand
GTGAAGTTGAGATTATTGACTTCTGAAGTGCTTATCTGACGTAAATAAGCATGTCAGTCCAACCAACATCAAAACTTGAGTCATTGGGTGAAGTTCAGATTTTGGCCTTCTAAAGTGCTTATCTGAGTGAAATAAGCATGTTCGTCAAAACAGCATCAATATTGAAGTCATTTGGTGAAGTTGAGATATTTGACTTCTGGATTGTTTATCTCACTGAAATAAGCATTTTAGTCAAATCAGCATCAAAAGTCAGGTCCTTTGGTGAAGTTGAGACTTTAGTCTTCAAATATGCTCATCACGCTGAAATAAGCATTTTGTCAAACCAGCATCAAAAGTTGAGTGTCTTGGTGAAATTGAGATTTTGGTCTTCTGATATGCTTATCTCGCTGAAATAAGCACGTTAGTCAAAATAACATCAAAACTTGATTCATTTGTTGAAGTTCAGTTTTTGGTCTTCTGAAGTGCTTATCTGAGTGTAATAACCATGTTACTCAAAACAACATAAAAAATTAAGTCATTTGGTGAAGTTGAGATTTTTGACTTCTGAAGTCCTTCTCTCACTGAAATAAGCATTTTTGTCATAGCAGCATCAAAAGTTGAGTGTTTTGGTGAAGTTGCGATTTTGGTTTCTGATAAGCTTATCTAACTCAAATAAGCACGTTCGTCAAACAACATCAAAATTTGAGTCATTTGGTGAAGTTCAGATTTTGGTTTCTGATAAGCTCATCTGAAACAAATAAGCGTGTTCGTCCATCCATCATCAAAACTAGAGTCATCTGGTGGAGTTCAGGTTTTGGTGATCTGAAGGGCTCAACTCGCTGAAATAAGCATTTTAAACCAACCAGCATCAAAAGCTGTGTCTTTTGGTGAAGTTGAGATTTTTGTCTTCTGAAGTGCTTAACTCTCTGAAATAAGCATGTTAGTCCAACTAGCATGAAAAATTAGGTCATTTGGTGAAGTTGAGATTTTTGCCTTCAGAAGTGCTTTTCTCACTCAAATATGCATGTTAGTCAAAAGAATAGCAAAAGTTGATTCATTTGGTGAAGTTGAGATTTTGATCTTCTGACGAGCTTATCTCAAAGAAATCAACATGTCATTCAAACCAACATTATAAAACAACTCATCTGATGAAGTTGAGATGTAGGTCTTCCGATGTGATTATCTGAGTGAAATAAGCGTGTTAGCCAAAACAGCATCAATAATTAAGTCATTTGATGAAGTTGAGATTTTTGAATTCTGAAGTGGTCATCTCACTGAAAGAAGCATGTGAGTCAAACAAACATCGAAACTTGAGTCGTTTTGTGAAGTTCAGATTTTGGACTTCTGAAGTGCTTAACTCGCTGAAAGAAGCATTTTAATCCAAACAGCATCTAAAGTAAAGTCATTTGGTGAAGTTGACATTTTTGCCTTCTGAAGTCCTTTACCCGCTGAAATAAGCATGTTAGTCAAAACAACGTCAAAAGTTGATTCATTTTATGAAGTTGAGATTTTGATCTTCTGACGTGCTTATCTCAATTAAATAAGCATGTCATTCAAACCAACATCAAAAACTAACTCATTTGGTGAAGTTCAGATATTGGTCTTCTGATGTGCTTATCTGAGTGAAATAAGCATGTTAGTCAAAACAGCATCAAAAATTAAGTCATTTGTTGACGTTAAGCCTTTTGACTTCTGAAGTGCTTATCTCACTGAAGTAAGCATGTTAGTCGAACCAACATCAAAACTTGAGTCATTTGGTGACGTTCTTATTTTGGCCTTCTGAAGTGCTTGTCTCACTCAAATATGCATGTTACTCAAAACAACATCAAAAGTTGAGTCGAGATTGAAGATTGAAGTCGAGATTGTTCACTTCTGAAGCGCTTATTTCACTGGCAGAAACCTGTTAGTCAATCGAACATCAAAATTTGAGTCATTTAGTGAAGTTCAGATTTTGGTCTTCTGACGTGCTTATCTCACTGAAATAAGCAGGGTGTCAAAACAGCATAAAAAGTTGAGTGTCTTGTTGAAGTTATGATTTTGGTCCACTGCCATGCTTATCTCGCAGAAATAAGCACGTTAATCAAAACAACATCAAAAGTTGTGTCATTTGGTGAAGTTGAGATTTTGATCTTCTGAAGAGCTGAACTCGCTGAAATAAGCATGTTAGTCAAACAAACATAAAAAAATTTGTGATTTGGTGAAGTTCAGATTTTTAGCTTCTGAGTTTCTTAACACGCTGAAATAAGCATTTTAAATTAACTAGCATCAAATGTTAGGTCATGTTGAAGGTGAGATTTTAGTCTTCTGATATGCTTATCTCGCTGAAATAAATACGTTCGTGAAAATAACTTCATCAGCCCCTGTTAAATCAACCCTAAAATAGAGGAGCCCCAGTGTATAAACTCTGAAGTACAGAGCCCCCTATATATAAACACTAAAACATCGTAAAAACTAATTGAACTGCGGATGCAGCAAAATCAGGAACAAAAACATAGTTGCTGGAAAAGCTCAGCAGGTCTGGCAGCATCTGCGACACTTCCGCCATCTGCAATCCGACCCCACCACCAAAGGCATTTTTCCCTCCCCACCTTTATCTGTTTTCTGGAGGGACCACTCCACACTTACCTCCAGTCCCACCCTACCCGGAACTTTTCCCTGCAACTGCAGGAATTGTGACACCTGCCCCTACACCTCCCCAATCAACCCCAACTCAGGCCCCAAAAAGACTTTCCACATCAAGCAGTTGTTCACCTGCACATCTGGTAATGTGGTATACTGCATCCGCTGTTCCCGTTGCAGCGTCCTCGACATCGGGGAAACCAACTTGAGGCTTGGGGACCGCTTTGCAGAACACCCGCGCTCGGTTCGCACTAAACAACTGCGCCTCCCAGTCACTAACCATTTCAACTCCCCCTCCCATTCCTCAGACGACATGTCCATCCTGGGCCTCCTGCAGTGCCACAACGGTGCCACCCGAAGGTTGCAGGACAGCAACGCATATTCCACTTGGTACCTCTGCAGCCCAATGTTATCAATGTGGATTTCACAAGCTTCAAAATCTCCCCTCCCCCTCCCACATCCCAAAACCAGCCCAGCTCGTCCCCGCCTCCCCAACCGGTCCTTCCTCCCAGCTATCCCCTCCTCCCACTTCAAGCCCCATTCCCATCTCCTACCTACTAACCTCATCCCGCCCCCTTGACCTGTCCGTCCTTCCTGATTCCCTACCTACACTCACCTTTACTGGCTCCAACACCGCCGCTTTGACCTGTCTGTCTCCTCTCCAAATATCTTCTCCTGTATCCATCTTCTATCCACCTCTCCCTCTCTCCCTATTTATTTCAGAATTCCCTTCCCCTCCCCCATTTCTGAAGAAGGGTCTAGGCCCGAAATGTCAGCCTTCCTGCTCCTCTGATGCTGCTTGGCCTGCTGTGTTCATCCAGCTCTACAACTTTTTATCTCAGATTCTCCAGCATCTGCAGTTCCTACTATCAATGAGGAAAATGAGACCCTGTTAGCTGTTCCAGGCCAGCACTGAAGCACTGTCAGAGGGATAGAACTTCTGGAGAGTCAGAGAGTCAATAATGAGGTAGCGCCTCATTATAGGCAGGTGAGAACTGTGGAAGTGCCTCACATGTATATGGTCTGTATTGAGGTAATGCAGCACCACCAAAGGGTCAGAACTGTTGTGGTGCATTATTGTGAGAGGGTCAATCTTGAGGCAATGTCTCATTCTCAAGGGGTCAGACTTGTTGGAGTGCTACAAGATTGCAGCACTGTGAGAATGTCAGACTGAGGGAGTGCCTCATTGTCAGATAGTCAGTACTGTCAGATCTTCAGCATTGAAGCAGTGCCTAATTGTCAAAGGGTCCACACTGGAGGTATTGCAGCAATTGTGTGCCACAGGGGTCGGTGCTGGGACCTTTGTTATTTGTTACTTATGTGAAAGATCTGGATGTGAATGTACAAGGCATGATGAGTAAGTTTGTGGATAATGCAAAAGTGGGAGATGTCATTGATAGCAAAGAACGTTACCATCATTTACAGCGGCTTCTCGATCAGATGGGGAAGTGGGCTGAGGATTGGTAAATACAATTGTATACAGATACAGTTGTGCACTTTCGAAAGTCAAACCGAGGTAGGATTTATACAGTAAATGGTAAAGTTCTGAATTTCTTCCTCTGACAATGTTGCACTCCTTCAGTACTGACCTACAAGAAAATGGGACGACTTCAGGCAGACCCTCTGACAATGAGGCATTCCCTCAGGACAATAATCTTTAATTGTCAACTAATTTGTAATATTATTTGACCTGTTTAGTTTCCAATACTTCCCGTGTCTCCTGTAGAATACACAGTTGCTCTCCCCCTAGCTCTGCCTCTGGATATGCGAAGCTGCTTTCTTCCATACTACCCTCAGAAATAACGTTAACCATAACCCGAGCCCTAGATTCAGCCTGAACGCTCGCCCTCATGTAAACCCTACCTCCAACGTCAGCCCAAATCCTAACCTCAGGCCTAACCCAAACCATAACCCTCAGTCCCAACGCTGACACTGACCTTACCTCGAACTCTAGCCTCAGCCCTCACACCTACCCTTAGCCCCATAACGCAAGCCTCATCCCTACACTAACCATAAGCTTAGTCCGAAACCGAATTTAGCTTTAACCCGACTCCGAACGAAGACATAGATCCTCGGGTACAGAAAGCAGAAGACACAGAGACCCCGTACAGAAACCTGAAGGCAGAGACCCCTTTCAAGTAACTGTAAAACACAGAGATCACTATTAATAATCCCTAAAACTTAGACATCCCTGTAAATGAACCGTGAAACACAAAGCCTTCTGTAAGTAATCTCCAACGCAGAATCTCTGTTAAACAACGCGAAAAAGAGCCCCCTGTAAATACACTCAAGCACAGAGACCCCTTTAAATATAACATAAGAAAAGTCCCTCGGGAAGTAAAATGTAGAAGACAGAGAAGCTAGTAAGAAACCAAACAACACAGAGAGCTCTGTAAAGAAACCCTAAAACAGAGCCACCTGTGAATAATCCAAAACACAGAGCACCTTGTACACAAACCCTAAACGTTAACTGTTTTGGCCCTCAGAAATGCTGCCAGACCTGCTGAGATTTTCCAGAAATTTTGTTTTTGTTCCTGATTTACAGCATCTGCAGTTCCTTCGGTTTTCAATTAACTAGGCAGTCAGTTAGATGAAATAGTTGTGCATCACATATTTACCAGTCGGATTCAAACACGCGGTACCCGTTCGCTCATGCGGTCACTTGCTTATCTTATAACCTTTGCCCCTGAATATCCTGTGGTCTGTCCTGTTTACTTATATTGGTTAGCACTTAACAAGGCTTCCGGAGTCTGGCTGGCGTGTCTTTAGTAATTCAGGGTCAATCGTCTTAAAATATCCTTTACTGTGATTTTGTGTGGCAACATATCATAAGCCTCTTTACTGTTGTACTCAAGATTCTCCTTACCAATGCACCCACAGGCGCTCCATATGACCACTCTCGCTCTCTCATTCATTCATAACTTTACTGACCACTCATTACTGTACTGTGTTTACTATTACCGCACTTCATTCATTCATTCATAAAACTGCCATCTTGCCGTACTTTTCACTAATAAAGGGAGACGAAATTAAAATGTTCCTTGCACCTCATTACTGCCTTTTCACAGTTTGAACCCTTGTTGCTAACAATGTCCAAACTTGTGTCTACATCAGAGTCAATCCCTGAGTATGTGTGAATTTTCTAATCTATTCTGAACAATACGATCCCATCCATCGTGTCACACGAAACTATGAAAAATTATAGTATTAATCAGCCCTCAACAAACGTCTCCGAGGACTTGAATATCGCGCGGGACATCAAACAGGTTTTCTGCGTTACCACGTCTCTGTCAGATGCATATTGAATAGGGTCCACGTTCCATTTAAGAAAGCTACTGTCAAAATAGCCCTTCCGTGAAATTGAATGAAAGAATGATTAAACCGGCAATAGTGAAATCTCAAGGGCCAGCCGCGGTAATCAGGCTATTAAACTTTCTGCTGTCATTAAGTAATTACCAACCCAATCAAATCATATAGGGTTATCTTGCTGGCATTCTCTAACTTTAAAACAATAAAAGTACCAATACCCTTCATTGCCCAACCTCAAATAGCTCAGTCCTGACCCGCTGACACTGAGGCGCTCCCTCAGTCCTGACCCACTGACAATGAGGCGCTCCCTCAGTGCTGAACCGCTGACAATGAGGCGCTCCCCAAGTCCTGACCCGCTGACAATGAGGCGCTCCTCCATTCCTGACCAGAGGACAATGAGGCGCTCGCTCACTCCTGACCCGAGTACAATGAGGCGCTCCCCCAGTCCTGACCTGCTGACAACGAGGCGCTCCCTCAGTCCTGACCTTAGTACAATGAGGTGCTCCCTCAATTCTGACCCTATTACAATGAAGCGCTACCTCAACAATGACCATCAGACAACACTACACCTCCCCATTACTGACTCGTTATCAAAGAGTCATTGCCTCAGACTATGATGTACTATCTCAGTCCGAACAATTCGCCGTGCTGTACTGGGTGCTGTGTTATTTAGTGTTGATTTACATTGGGCTTCTGTTTTAGGCTTTATTATTTGGAGGCTCTGTGTTTTAGGGTCGCCTCTGAGAGTTTATTTACAGGAGGCTTAGTTTTAGGGAGGATTTGCAGGGGGCACTGTTTCAGGGTTTATTTACTGGGAGCTCTATATTTTACACTTTATTTACAGGGGACTCGGTCTTTTATGGTTTCTTACTTGGGGCTGTGTCTTTTACACTTTATTTCCTGAGGGACCTTTCTTCGGTTATGTATAAAGGGGTCTATGTGCTTAAAGGTATATTTACAGGTGGCTCTGTTTTTAGCATTTTTTCAAATGAGACTCTGCGTCGGAGAATATATACAGGAGGCTGTGTGTTTCAATGTTCATTTACAGGGATGTCTGTGTTTAGGGTATCTGTGCACGATGCCCTGTGTTTTAGCGATTATTTATAGTGAACTGAGTTTTACAGGTTACTGAAAGGCGTCTCTGTCATCAGGTTTATTTACCGGAGACTGTTATTTATACGTACGTCTATCTTTTCAAAGTTTATTTGTGAGGGGACGTTAGCGTCAGCGCTGGGGCTGAGGGTTATGGTTTATGTTCGGCCTGACGCGAAACTTACGGTTAGGGTTTGCCCTGAGGTTAGGCTCAGAGCTTACGCAAGGGTTAGCGTTAGGGCTGAATCTCGGGTTAAGGTTTGTGGTAGGGTTATTTCTGGGGGCAGCGAGAAAGAAAGCAGCTTCGCATAGTCAGAGACAGAACCAGAGGGAGAGCAACTGCGTATTCTACAGGAGACTCGGGATGTATTGTAAACTTAATAGGTCAAATAGTATTACAGATTAGTTTACAATTAAAGATTATTGTCCTGAGAGAATGCCTCGTTGTCAGAGGGTACGCTTGAGGCTGTCCCTCTATGTTGTAGTGTCAGTACTGAAGGAGGGCACAATTGTCAGAGGATCACATTCAGCCGATGCCTCACTTTTCAAAATTATGTAATTTAGTTATGGAGCACTCCCCCAATAAGAATTTAGAGTAAGGCTTAGCCTCAGTCTTGACCCTATGACTGATGCACTCCCACAGTTCTGACCCACTGACACTGCTGCAATCCCTCAGCGCGGACCAGTTAACAATGAGGCACTGCTTCAGTACTGAAGCTCTGGTACTGACGATTTGACAATGAGGGAATGCCTCAGTCTGACATTGTCACAGTGCTGCAATCGTGTGGCACTCCCACAAGTCTAACCCCTTGAGAATATTACAGTACCTCAGTATTGACAGTCTCACAAGAATGCACCTCAGTCTTGACCCTATGACTGATGCACTCCCACAGTTCTGACCCTCTGGTACTGCTGCATTACCTCATTACAGACCCTATAAATGTGAGGCACTTCCTCAGTTCTGATCCTCTTACAATGAGGCTATCTCAGTATTGACTCTCTGATTATAATGCTCTCCAGCAGTTCTGTTCCTCTGACAGTGCTTCAATACTTGCCTGGACCAGGCAAATTCCTCAGCGGGTCAGTTCTGTGGCCGTGCCTCCTGGTAATGGGATCATATGAATCTGTAATACTATTTGACCTGTTAAGCTTTCAATACATCCCGAGTCTCCTGTAGACTCCGGCTCTGGGTATGCGGAGCTTCTTTCTTTCTAACTACTCTCAGAAATATCCCTAACCTAAACCCGAGATTCAACCCTAACGCTAACCCTCGCTTAAGCCCGAAACCTAACTTCAGCTCAAAGCCTAACCCAAACTATAACCCTCAGCCCTAATGCTAACCTCATCCTGCACTAACCATAGACTCAGGCTCAAACCGAACCCAGCTTCAGCCGTACTCCTGGCCCTCAAACACGGAGCCGACTGCACAGAGTCCCTCAAACACAGAGACCCCTTTCAATAACTCGTAAGACGCGGACTTCACTGTAAATAACACCTAAAACACAGAGTCCGACTTAAACAAATTTCAACAGTGGAGCCACCTGTAATTATCCGCTCAAATACACAAACCCTTTTAAATGAACTCTAACATACATTGCTCAGGAAGTATAAGGTAAAACACAGGGCTACTTCTAAACATTTCCGAAAACGCTGAGCACCTTTAATTAAACCCCAACACTTAGCCCACCTGTAAATTATCCGTAAGACAGGGCCCCTTACAAATAACCCTAAAAAGACGAAGCTACCTGTAAATAAACAGCCTCTAGCAAACAAACCCTAAAACAGAGACGCCTTTCAGTAACCTCGGTAGTAGAATGTAAAACAAGGGACTCCCTCTAAATAAAGTCGAAAACACAGAGCACCTGTCAATTCACCCCGACATCAAGCCATCTGTAAATTATCCGTAAGACAGGGCCCCTTACAAATAACCCTAAAAAGACAAAGCTACCTATAAATAAACAGCCTCTTGCGAACAAACCCTAAAACAGAGACGCCTTTCAGCAACCTGTAAAACACGGAGCTCAGTATAAATAATCCCAAAAATACACAGCATCGTGTATGTACACCCAAAACCTCAGACATCCCTGTAAATGAACCTTGAAACACAATGCCTCCTGGACATAATCTCCGACGCAGAGCCTCTTTTAAACAAACGTTAAAAAATGGCCCCTGTAAGTTCACTGTCAAGCACAGAGACCCTTTAAATAAACCCGAAGAAAGGTCCCTCATGAAGTAAAATGTAAACCACAGAGCCCCCGGCACATAACCCCCTGTAAATAAACCCTAAAACACAGAGCTTCATTTACAGGGATGTCTGTGTTTAGGGTTTATATGCAATGAAGCATGAAACACAAAGCTTTCTGTAAATAATCTCCGACGCAGAGCCTCATTTAAACAAATGATAAAAACAGAGCTCCCTGTAACTACACTGTCAAGCACAGAGACCCCTTTACATATAACCTAAGAAAGGTTCCTCAGGAAGTAAAATGTAAAACGGAGCCCCCAGTAAGAAACAATAAAAGACAGAGCCCCATGTAAATTACATGTCAAATATAGAGCTCCTTGTAAATAAACCCTGAAACACAGTGCACCCTTCAAATCCTCCCTAAAACTGTGTGCCTCCAGTAAGTAAA
>NW_025971102.1:0-1377 GCF_021869965.1 Rhincodon typus | reverse complement strand
GACCCTAAAAGACAGAGCTAGCGAGAAATAAAGAGCCCCCTGTAAATAAATACCAAAACAAATAGTAAAAACCAGAAGAACTGCGCATGCTGCAAATCAGGAAAAAATACAAAGTTGCTGGAAAAGCTCAGCAAGTCTGGCAGCATCTGTGAAGGAAAAAAAACAGAGTAACCGTTTCGGGTCAGGTGATCCTTCCTCAGAACTTCTGGCTCGCGCGTCTTTAGGAATGCAAAGTCAATCGCCTTAAAAAATCGTTTTCAGTGGTTTTTGTGAGGCACCATAACATTATAACATAAGAACATAAGAACGAAAAGCAGGAGTAGGACATCTGGCCCCTCGAACCTGCCCCGCTATTCAATAAGATTATGGCTGATCATTTTGAGACTCAGCTCCACTTTCCCGCCCGCTCACCATAAACCTTAATTCCTTTACTGTTCATAAATTTATCTAGCCTTGCTTTAAAAACATTCAGCGAGGTAGCTTCAACCGCTTCACTGGGCAGGGAATTCCACAGATTCACAACCCTTTGGGTGAAGAAGTTCCTCCTGTCCTCAGTCCTACATCTGCTTCCTTTTATTTTGAGGCTATGCCCACTGGTCCTAGTTTCACCTGCGAGTGGAAACAACCTCCCTGCTTCCAACTGATCTATTCCCTTCATAATCTTGTATGTTTCTATAAGATCTCCCCTCATTCTTCTGAATTCCATTGAGTATAATCCCAGCCTCCTCAGTCTCTCCTCATATTCCAACCCTCTCAAATCAAGAATCAACCGAGTGAATCTCCTCTGCACCCCGTCCAGTGCTAGTGTATCCCTTCTCAAGTAAGGAGACCAAAACTGCACACAGTACTCCAGGTGCGGCCTCACCAGGACCCTATACAGCTGCAGCATTACCTCCCTGTTTTTAAACTCCATCCCTCTTGCAATGACAGACAAAATTCTATTTGCCTTTTTAATTAACTGCTGCACCTGCAATACGACTTTTAGCGATTCATGCACAAGGACACCCAAGTCCCTATGCACAGCAGCATGCTGCAATTTTTTACCATTTAAACCATAGTCCATTTTGTTGTTATTCCTACAAAAATGGATGACCTCACATTTATCGACTTTTTACTCCATCTGTCAGACCTTTGCTCACTCACTTAGACTATATATCCCTTTGCAGACTTTCAGTGTCTTCTGCACACTTTGCTCTCCCGCTCATCTCAGTGTCATCTGCAAATTTTGACACACCATACTTAGTCCCCAACTCCAAATCATCTATGTAAATTGTAAATAATTGCAGTCCCAACACTGATCCCTGAGGCACACCACGAGCCACTGACCGCTAACCAGAAAAACACCCATTTACCCCTACTCTTTATTTTCTACCAGTC